>NC_071269.1:24383074-24398074 GCF_023375685.1 Ictalurus furcatus
GTGTGTGTGTGTGTGTGTGTGTGTGTGTGTGTACTCTGTCTAACCCAAAGACCACAAACCAAAATTACCCACTTCGATTCTAATCTAGTTGCCTAAAGTCTAAAGGGAATTTGTCATTTATAAACAACTCAAGGAAAATGAAGCCTCAGTCACATGACCTCAAAATTGGAAGTCATTCAACGTGCGAACAAGATGAGTCGAAACAGACTTTAAGACGCTTCGGCTCACGTGGAGAAAATACCATACGGTGTGTTAGCGTATTAAGAAGTATAGGAGAAGAAAATTAAAAATACTGCGTCGCTTGGATTTTTCCGACTCTCCTCACTGTAAAAGCCACATTAATACGGCAGGCGTTTTTATTTATTTATTTATTTATTTATTTATTTATTTATTTATTTTAAGTATGTATTTTTTCTATAATATTTCACTGCCTCTAAAGACACGTGACTCTCCGGTAGAGATGATAGATGTTGGACTTTGTCACATTTTAAACTCTCACTTTGGACCGTTCGGTATGAAGCGCTCACAGTGGATTAATACTGTAATCGCACACGCCGTTATTCGGGCCTCAGACGGAACTACGCAGAACGCGATTCCATCCATCTGTTTTCCGTACCGCTTATCCTACACAGGGTCTTGGGGAGACCGGAGCCTATCCCAGGGGGCTCGGGGAACATGGGCGGGACACCCCGGACTGGGAGCCAATCCATCACGCACTACGAATGGATTTGGAAATGCCAATCGGGCCACGACGCACGTCTTTATACCGGGGGAGGAAACTGGAGTACCCGGAGGAAACCCCTGGAGCACAGGGAGAACATGCGATCTCTGTGAAACACAGGGTTTCCATTAGAGACATTAATGACTCACACACACTCTTAGACTTTTCCAGTTATACCAGTGTGTTATGTTACTCCGTATTCAGCTGAGCTTCACATCACACACTGATGTGTAAAACAGATCTCACTCTGATAGCGCAGAGAGAGAGAGAGAGCGCGAGAGAGAGAGAGCGAGAGAGAGTGTGTATATGAGTGTATGCGTGCATGCGTGTGCGTAAAATCTAAACCAGGTGAGCTTCATCTAAAGACGAAGGAGGAAAGGGGACGTAAGGACAGACGGAGAACGGAGCAGAGACGGAAAAGGAAAGAGATAAAGAAGAAGAAGAAGAAAAAAACCCTGTAAACGGAGATGAAACCGAGAGGGCGAGAGAGAGAGAGAAAAGGAGAGAAGGAAAGAAGAATGGAGAACGATGTGAAGATATAGAGTGAGGGGGGAAATTAAATAAAGTGTCGCGATGATGGAAAAACAAATCTAGCAGCCTAAGAGGGGAATAAAGATGGACAGACGGAGGTGGACGTTAAAATATGGAAGGAGAAGGACAGATACATTTAAGAATCAGAGAGAATGCAACTTTTGTATTTAGCTACAATGTTAAACATGACGAGATCTGCAACATCGTCATACATGAGCTCACAGACGTCCAGCACTGGCTAGCGTCGCTGTGATTGACAGGAGAGGGAATATGTATTGCCCCTCCCACTCAGACAGGACAAATCAAATTTATGTGTAAAATAAAATACATCAAACTTGGAAGGAAGTCCCGATTGCACAATGTTCAAGGATTATAGCGACTAAAAGTGTTCAAGAGGTGTGTGGTTGTTTCTCACACACACACACACACACACACACACCCACCCCTGTATCTCCTTATACGGTTTCCTGACAGTACAACTTCACACCAGTCCTCCTACGTCCTCCTCACGGTTTTCTTCTCTTTTTCTGTCCCCCACTACACACACACACACACACACACACACACACACACGTCTACATCCCTGAAGCCACATTCCTCAGCTCCAGTCCTCTCCACCCCCTCCACACCCACACCGTTTAAACGACGTTATTATTAAAGTCTCCCCAACATTATTATTAAAATCTTTCCACTCGGGTTTCCTGATCCCCCGCCGCTTCGTCCTTTACAGAAACGATAAATCAGCCGAGCTCCTCGCACATAAATCAGCCAGCCGGGAGATCGGAGGGCGATAACGTGTCACAGCCCAGAGACGGGCGCAAAAAATCCTTTCAGAAAACAACCCAGGAGGAAGCGGACATGCTATAAATGTCAGATAAGCAAGAAACACGACTCTGGGTGTTTTTAATGGGTTTGGGAGCACGCGTTTGGGTGGTTTCAGTATAGAGGAATGCCTAAACCCACAAATATGCTAACATTGCTAATAAGGAATGGTGGCTAAGTCAGTGAGCCAGGCAAATGATAGCATGCTAAATTTCCCAGCTGACTCATTGGATAGCCACATCAGCATTTTGATTATGGTATTTATTTAGTATAAAATATAAATATATATATATACACAAACACACACACACACACACACACACACACACACACACACACGCTAGCTGACGGGAATTGTCGGTTTAAGCTTAAGCAATGCTAATCTAAGATCTAAGTAACAGCAAGGTACACTTAGCGGGATTTGCTCTAGCATAGTTAGTATTTGATATCACTAGTGGTAGACACGCTAACAGTTACAAACACACCTCTCATAGGAAAAAAATCTAGAATGTACAGTAGATGCTAGGTGTGCTCTACAATCTGGTAGTTAGCTGCATTAGCCAAGTTAAAACATGTTCAATATGATGCATTATATAACTATCGGCACACCATATCCTCCTATCAGCGTTCGTCTCTTGCTGGCTGAAAAAATAAATAAATAAATAAAGTCATTGATTAGCCGCTAACGTAGTCTGTTACGGACTAATGAAAAGGGTCTCGTCGGCTAACATTAGCTAGGTAGAGGCTTCGGTAGCATCAGTTTCACTTTAGAATCTTTGTAGTTTGTTACAATCTGTGTTGCATTAAGAGACATTTATTATCTTAGTGTTATTATGTTTATTTTATTGTCTTGTAGCATGTGATCTACTCAGGTGGGGGGGTTATACAATAGCTATAATAATAATAATAATAATAATAATATAAAATTAGGTGCCGAAGATTTCCTATGGCGATAGTAAATCTACAACAGTGTCTTTGTTTACCTGTTCGCTCCTCTAGACTCATTTTCTCATTTGTCAATGTCTACGTTTACACGGACAGCAGTAATCTAATTATTGACCTTATCCTGAATAAGACGATATTCTGATTAAGGTGTTTACATGAGTCGCTTTTAGAATACTCTTTTCATGTACCTGTTTTACGTGTTATAGAACACAGATGGATTAACGTCACACGTCATTACGTCACCGTGTCACGCCGTCCGACGTCCCTCCAGAATTTCACGTATCGACATACAGTTGGTCTTCGTTATGGGACCGTATACAGTTTAGGGTGTTTTTATTTTTAATTTTTACAAAAGCTTCAAGTGCGGTTAATTATTAGTCGTGCTGTACGTGCAAATAGACGACTGCTTGAAGCGGTGGGCTGCGTCGCAAACCGCGTACTTACCGTATATATAGTAGCTGAAATACATGTATCTCGCCTACTATATAGCAGGTAAGTATGCGGTTTGGGACGCAGCCGTGCTCTCTTGTTTGTCGTAAAACGGTCGAGCGCTGCCGTGTGCGTACGTGTCCTGTCTCACAATGCGGTGAAAACTCCCACACGACGTTAACAGTGTGATTAAGGTGTGTACATGTCTGTAACGCACGTGGATAACGCGACTAAAACAGGAATACTCCACACGTCTTAATTCCATCTGTGTTTACTTCGGGTATGACTTTAATCAGATTAAGGTCCTCAATAATCTCTGTTTACATGCTAGTTTCTTAATCAGAGTATCGTCTTAATCGGGTTCATATCGGATTATCGCTGTCCGTGTAAACGTACTGACTCATGGTGTGGGAGTTCAGGGGGGATTGTCCAAAATTTCCCATTATTATCTATGGGACTGGAATGACGCCAATTTCCGGCGAAAATTCTGAAACGTGCCGCGTATACGCCAGGTCTACTCCCAGAGATATAGGGGAAGATATGTTATACAAGCGCGTCAGCCGATAGACGACAAGTGAGCAGTGTGTACCCAGTTGAGACCCGTACAAGTACACTACAGTACGGTATTGTACATATATAATGATTTTTGTTAGTCTCAACACAGAGAAACTGATCCTGTGTCTGTTTACAGCGTTACGTAAAATTTTCATTAGTTAACTTTGTTAACGTTTTTGTTCGTTTTTTTTTGCTACCAGTAGAGGGGGACAAAAGGTACTTAAACCCGCTACACACATTATCAACAATTTTATACTGCGTTATGGACGTATTGTGGCGTCTTTGTGCATTTAAACAAACAGATGAATAACGACAAGTTGACAAAGTCAAATAAATAAATAAATATATGTCAGATTAACTCATTTTTCATCTTTAACCCGGGATACTACATAAAATAAAACCAAAGACGGTCCTCCACTGTTCATCAACGCGCACCTTACTGCATTGCAGCCCGTTTCACAATCGCACAATATTTATAACGATATAAATCACAATATGATATTTTCCACCCACATCGCTCAGCCCTAGCAGCAAGTCTAGCGGTGACGCGCTTGTCTTTGTTCTCACGTTTTGTTCTTTTCTATTATAAAGGGGGAGAACATGCTAATTAAGAAAAAAAAAAATACACTATGAGATTACGATCAGAGTAATTAAAAAAAAAAAAAAAAAAAAACCACGAGAAAGATCAGCAGTTTTGTGTGATTGCTGTTGATTGTTTTAACACCCCCTCCTGGGCTGCAAACTGTTCCACTCATGACAAAGCACGCACACACACACACACCCCCATGCTTAGACAGACAAATAAGAAGCTACACCGATGTACTAACCTCTACACACACTGCGGCTCAGGTGAAATCTCTCACGCCTACGCAGGGCACTTCGAAGTGAAGGACAAGACCGCTGAGAGTTCCTTTTACTATCAATTAAGCCACTCCTCCTCTCCAGCCAATAACTATAAATAATTTACCCGTCGATCGATACCATGGAACTGTAAAACCGTGAAAGATACTCATCACACTGGGAACATTTCAAAATGCGGCGGCTTCCGATAGCTCCGCCCCTTCTGCTGCGTAGCACTGAGTGCACGTATCCGGTGTTACATTTGAACACACTACACACTTCGGGTACTAATAGTGAACTACATCCACAGTTGCAGGAGATTACAAGTGATGGATGTAGTGCACACTCAACATCCAGCTGTTGCTCATTAGTCTGGAAACGAAGAGCCTTCAAAGATCTCACCTACAATCACAACACTGGACCAAACTCTGGACCGATCTGAACGTGAGCGACGTTCACGTCAGACACCATCTTGACAATCAGTGTGTCCATCCGTCCATCCATTCTCTGTCCCGCTTATCCTACACAGGGTCGCGGGGATCCTATCCTAGTGGACTCAAGTCAGGGGACACCCTGGACGGGGTGCCAACCCATCGCAGGGCACATCTGCACACACGTTCAACCTACAACAAATATCTTTGGACTAGCGGAGGAAAGCGGAGTGCGCAGAGGAAACCCTCGTAGCACGGAAAGAACATGCACGCAGGGTGGAGGCGGGAACCGAACACCTAAAAACTAAGGTGCAAGGCAAACATGCTAACCACTTAGCCACCACGCCCCCGTTCGATAAGTGTAGCGTCCGTAAATACAACAACAAGACCTGGAAGAGGAAGAAATCGACATCAGTGCTTGGTGCTACAGGAAAATAACCATCGAGTCACCGTTTTATTTGTGGAACGTCCTCGAAACGAGTCCCTTCCTGTTCTCACTTACGTTCTAGCGGCTCTAAAACAGGCGTTCCTTCACCAACATCGCTTTTTCTTTCTCTTGAAGTGAATAAGACAAATAAACACAGCTCGTCGTGCTACCGAGAATCCACGGACATCGGAGACCCGTCGGAAAAATGCGAAATCGACATCTTCGACAGAAAACGTCAATCATACCATAAGCAACGTTTCGTTAGTTGCTAAATAACAGGCACGTCATTCCGTATGCGGAGCGTCTACCATACGCGTGTACAGTAAGTTACGACGACGTATTAGAATGAGCGCGGTAATATAAAGCTTTTATAGACAACGCAACGAATCAACGCTTATTGGGAGAAAATCAACAGAATCGTTGTGCAAATGGGTTTATAAACATGGCGCGCGAATACTACCGAAATCCCGCCTTTTAACAGCGCATCCTGGAACCCGGGGTAAATTCTGAAGGATTATTTGGAGCAAATATACAAACAACATAATCACACGA
Source organism: Ictalurus furcatus (assembly GCF_023375685.1). Classification (NCBI taxonomy): domain Eukaryota; kingdom Metazoa; phylum Chordata; class Actinopteri; order Siluriformes; family Ictaluridae; genus Ictalurus; species Ictalurus furcatus. Next base: position 24,389,328 of record NC_071269.1, read on the forward strand.
GGCACATATTAAACCCTTGCTTTATGCGTCCAGAGTTAATTGACACTCTGGTGTAATTACTCGTCAATAATTGCACATGATTTAGGCTTAATGGACACGAAGGTGTAATTACGCCGTAATAATTACACGCGAAAGCCTTCGCAACGAACTCACGAATGAGTATCAGGCTATAAAACACCGCACAAATGCCACCGAACCGACGGCAGGACGAGGAACGTGAGGATTTTTTTTTTGGCTCGTGATGAAGATCGGAGTCCCGAGAGCCGGCCTGTTGGAAACGTGTCCTGATTCGGTGCCAGCGCGTTCAGGAGATCGTCATCATCGTGTGAAAAACTTAGCATGCATGTCCTCCTTAGGAAGGAAAAATAAAGCTGTGAGCACAGAAACGTTCCTTTTGCCCACCTGTGGCTATACTGAACTGCTACGTGAGTGATTTATTTAGGGAAAGGGTAGTTCTCCATGAGGTGCGCCATCTCTACGGAGACGTTCTCTCGTTTAACATCAGGTACGGCCGAGGAGCCCGAGTCACACCGGAGGCGCTATTCGTTTCAACCTTACTCTCATGTTATTTCGGTCACTCAGGCAACACAGTAATGTGATCTCTTCGTAGATCATATACTTTATAAATCATTTACAAATACTGTACAACACATAAAGGTCACATCCATAACGCTGGCTTTTTCTCAGGAATGCTGCTTTCTGTCTCAGGAAAGAAAAACAACAACAACAACAACAACAACAACAACAACAAAAAAAACTGTCAGCACTTTATGTATAAGAAGAATAAAAATATATATATATATATATATATATAAACTTTGTGTTATTTAATTTCTATTGTTTCTAATATAAAAAAGACTGGCAGGGATTGCTGAGCCTGAAAAACTCAATGTTGATAAACTGCTTTATATCTTATTTGTCTTTCTTTCTTTCTTATACGAATAAACGAATGGAAGAAAGAAAGAAAGTACGCCATTAATTCAGTAAGTCTGTACGTAAGTAAGGGATCGAGTGAGTCAGTAGTCAAGAACGTCGGTAAGCAAGAACGTCAGGAAGCAGTTAAGTGAGTCATTAAGTCAGTCAGTAAGCAAGCGAGTGAGTTAGCAAGTAATCAGTAAGTCAGGCGTCGAGTAAGCGAGTACAGCAGTCACCAAGCAAGCCAGTGAGTCAGTCAGTAAGTGAGTCGGTCATGAAGGTCAGAGGGTAAGTGAGTAAGTCAGTCAGTCAGTAAGCAAATAAATAAATAAATAAAATAGTGCCAAAAAAATGTTTTCTACTTTTTCCACAAAGTACACTTCCACTACACATTTCATCCACAACCATTTATTTATTTATTTATTTATTTATAGGATAAGTATTTGTGCTGTAATGTCTTATCCTCAAAAGGATTATTTTTTTTACCACACTTGTAGTCTTTTAATTAAGAATTCATTCATTCTTGACGTGAACTTAAAAAATATATATATATATATATATATATATATATATATATATATAAAAAGCAAACTTGATTATTTTGAGTTGAACAATATGCTAATTAATAAAACTTTCTTTAAAAAAAAAAAGATTCAGTTTTGAAAATTTTATATTTGGATAAAAAATTTTAAAAAATAAATTATAAAAAAAAAGGATCATTTTTGCATTAGCCCCTAAGCCTCCTAATCCCCGCCCATCAGCCTAACCCTAACCAGTCAGAGCACTGCACACAATTTAAAGCGGTTACGCAGTTTTGGATTGAGCTTCCTGGATGCTGGCTTGTGATTGGTCATTTGTATTCGAGTTTGTTGTTAAAGAGCAATTTAGCAGCTATGAAAAGGTGTTTAAAGCTCGTCCCAGCACTCGCGCCTCCATAATCCTCTCTCGTTCACATAACGTCCTTCATCTGATTGTTATTCCATCCGACGTAACCTCGGGTACACGCCGCTAACGGCACCTGCTAATTATCTTCATTGTCTAGCTGCAGCACAGGCTCACGTTTGAATAGCTCATCCAAAGCCAGAGCCACATTTCTAAAAGCAGGATTTCTGCTGGAGTTGAGAAGGAACTGAAGGAAGCGTTCCCAGACGGAGATGCGACCGAGCTGAAGGGAAAAACACTGAGATCAATGCAGGGGTTCCAATTAGCCTCGATCGGCAGCGGTGGAGGGAGATTAGCGCCCGAGTGTCGAGTAGATTTCCTGCTCTGTCAGATGGCCAAGCAACGTTAGCTCTTTGAATAATTGCTATGGTGGCTATGCGGAAGGAAACAGAAGATCAATGAGAAATTATCCGTGACGGTTGATGACGGGGCAGACGGTGAAGATATCCTTCATAGAAAACGACGTGACTGGAGGCGTGTTGAACGTAGCATTTAGCGAGCGCAATTTACAGATAAGATGATTTCAGAACGAAAATCCATAATCGTTGGACAGATACGTAACCGAGCCGAAGAGCAAAAGACACAGAGGTCGTGCAAATATTAGGAAAACCGTAATTCCCACTTTCTGACTGGGGAAAACACAGTCACATCAGTCTACATATTGGAATTATGACTCAGAATTTTAGGAGCTTTCTGACAACCCCCGATTTCGCCAACCAAACCAGGAAGTGAGGCGACCGGCTACGTGAACATCGAGTGTGATTGCGTGAAGATATTTAACTGACCGTCTTAGACCAGGGGTGTCCGATCTTATACAGAAAGGACCGGTGTAGGTGCAGGTTTTCATTCCAACCAATCAGGAGCCACACCTGAGTCTACCGAAAGCCAAGATCAACTGATTAAACAGGTGAGGCTCCTGATTGGTTGGAACGAAAACCTGCACCCACACCGGGCCTTTCCGGATAAGATCGGACACCCCTGGTCTAAGACAAACTGAAAAAAAAAACAAAAAACATTTATTATTAATAATATTCGCAATAAATGATTCTTCTGTCTGTTAACGGTAAGCTTTTGTTGCTAGGCAACCGAGCTCTCAGCGTTACAGCATTCGCTGGACTGTAGCGTAACGATCGTCTTGGTTTCAAACAGAATTCAATGAGTGTAGAAGCTTCGAACGAGGCTCAGCCAATCAGATTTTAAACAAGATCTATGTTCTGTGTTCATGAACCTAGCTTTATATTCGACTTCATCGGTGCAGCAGGTAGCGTTACCGCCTCACAGCTCCACGGTTCTCGGTTCCAACCAGACCTCTCGCAACTGTCCGTGTGTTGTAAATTCCCAGTGTTCTCCTCGTGTCCATGTGGGTTTCCTCCCGGTTTTCAGATTTCCTCCCACCTCCCAAAAACATAAATTGCCCCCAGGTCATTAATCAACGTCTTATCCATGGTGTACTCCCGCTCAACTCTCACCCCCAGTGTTCTCCGAGATCAACTCCGCCTCCAACACAACCCTGACTAGGGAAAAGACTGATGATGATGAAGATGATGGCGGTGATTTCACCCTAACCCCTAACCCTGGGGTCACCCACATATCTATATGCTAATTGTAGTTAATAATAGATTTGAAAGAAAGAAAAGAAAAAACAGAAAAGGGAAAATGTAAGAATGTTTACGAGTCGGAATAATGGGATGAAGCTGCGTTCATCCTCATGAACGCAGCTTTATATAACCAAATCTTGCCCCGAATAAGACATACATGAGAACATCGGTACCGGGTAAGTTTTAGTTCCGGATTAACTTCCAGAGCTCTAATATTCATACTGTATCAAAAAGTTTTGAAATTTCAGTCATCAGAGAGTCCCTTATTTTAATATCATTTAATTCCCTTACACCGTGTCATCTGTTGAACACACAAATACTGAAAAAAGGAGATTGAAGGCTCGTTGAACGCAGCATTTCGCAAGAACAGTTCATAACTTAGTGTCTAAAACAGTCCTTTCTTCCACAACAAGACTGAATTTAAGACGTACGACTTACCATTAACAATTAACTCCTTTAATCCATACTCCATAACTCCTTTTCCCCAGTTATTAACTACATTAATAACATCAGAAGAAATTAAAAAAAAAAAAAAAAAAAAAAACACATCGTACATGCAGGCATGTTGAATGCAGCATTTAGGAAACGCTAAATTTCACATTTTAAATTGTGGATGAATTTCAGACCAGGATAAAATATCCATCGTTATTTATAACATCACAAGACTATCTCTCTCTCTCTCTCTCTTTAATATCACTGTACATCAGACAACACAAACGCGCAACATGCCGAGAGGATCTGAGGCTCGTTGAACGCAGCCTTTCACATTCGAGGTTTAAAACAGGAATATTTCACGGACGTTCAGTGGAGGATAAAAGTCGAAGATTTCCCAAGATTTCTCATTTATTACACGTATCTTTCTGCGTAACATTCGAGATTTAGTCGTTAATGTATTAATAGCTGATCAGAGAACACACACACACACACACACACACAGAGAAAATCTGAGGCTTGTTGCAAACAATGTTTGATGTTTGAGATTATTTTATAGAGATGAATCATTTAAGATTCAAACTATGGATAAACCCGAGTTCATGAGCCACTGAACATGTCTGTAAGCCTGAGTAAAGGTTTTTGGAAGTTCAGTTCAGGATAAAAGTCTTCAAATCACATAAATAAACCCCTCAATATCTGCTCAGAGGACACACGCAGACATCAAATCTGAGGCTCGTTGAACACAGCAAGATTACTTTGAGCGCGAAAGTGTGGAATGAAATATCAGTAAGCGTACAAACCAAAAAAAAAAACCCCACAAAACAAAACAGCAATAGAAACCCCAGGAGCCACTGAACACTGCATTTAGTGAAATGATTTTGAGATTGAAGGTGTGCTTCAGTTCAGTAAGATCATTCTAAAAGAACAAAACCACACACACCCAAAAACCCTAAACGGCCGGCGAAGACTGAAATCGATTCTTTCGAGAATGAAAGTGCGGAAGTGGTTTAGTTCAGGGGCAGAAGTGTGTCATTACGCTTCTCGAATTCCAACAAATATTGTAAATAAATTCAGAGGAAAGGAGAAAACTAAAAATCACACATGCCTCGAAAAGCAGAGGGCCGATGAACACTGCATTGAGCAGGATTATTTTGAGGATGTGGTTCAGTTCATGATGGACATGTGCCATTAAATATCTCGAATTCATTAGAGAGAGAGAGAGAGAGAGAGAGCATGAGAGAGAGAGAGAGAGAGAGAGAGAGAGAGAGTGAGAGAGAGCATGAGAGAGAAAGAGAGAGAGCATGAGAGAGAGAGAGAGAGAGAGAGAGAGAGAAAGAGAGAGCGAGATAGAGAGACAGAGTGAGAGCGAGAGGGGGAGAGAGAGAGAGAGAGAGAGAGAGAGAGAGAGAAAGAGCAAGAGAGAGAGAGAAAACGCGCGAGAGAGAGAGAAAGAAAGAGCGAGAGGGAGAGAGCGAGAGAGAGAGAGCGAGAGAGAGAGATAGAGAGAGATAGATAGATAATCACCATCTACCAGAAAATAAAAGCACCCACGCCTAGAAACCCACATTTAATACACAGGGATATGAAGCCCAGCATCACGCACACACACACGCGCACACACTCACACACACACACACACACACACACAGACACACAGATTCAGATGTAAAGCCCAGTGTCATACACGTCACTCCACACAGACACACACACACACACACACACACAGAGATTCAGATGTAAAGCCCAGTGTCATACACGTCTCTCCACACACACACAGAGATTCAGATATAAAGCCCAGTGTCATATACCTCACTCCACACACACACACACACACACACACACACTGATATAAAGCCTAGTGTCATATACCTCACTCCACACACACACACACACACACACTGATATAAAGCCTAGTGTCATACACGTCACTCCACACAGACACACACACACACACACACACACTGATAAAGCCTAGTGTCATACACGTCACTCCACACAGACACACACACACAGTGTTTGACTCTGTAGTGAGTGTTAGAGCCACACTCAAACAGCAGAGAGTATTAAAGTAGGGCCCTACCTTTGAGCACACTTCGGCCGTGCACTAGATCCCTTGAGAGGCGCAGGGAATAAAGGCTTTGTGAAAATCCTGACTTGCACAGCGGCACATTCAGCTGCATCTCCCCGAGCAGTCCCTGTGAGACAACACACACACACACACACACACACACACACACACATACAGAGTATTGATTTCCTGTGGACCACCATGACCCCGATATGAGGAGTAAGATCATGGACAGCATGATCTTAGCAGCTCCGAGTGTGTGTGTGTGTGTGTGTGTGTGTGTGTGTGTGTGTGCGTGTGTGTGCGTGCACATTTCAGCAGACCACAGTAAACTTCTAAAGCATGAGATAAGAAGAAAGTAGAAAATAAATGAAGAAAACTATAAGAAAGAAAGTAAGAGTTAGACATGTGCTCAGAGCAGAAGTGTTTGAGTGAGCTAAGATTAGTGCACTTCACACTCCTCCTCTCCTCCACACACACACACACACACACACACACACACACACACACACACACACACACACACACACAGCTGATGAATATTCAAATGAGCCTGTGCTAATTTAGATCAAGGGCACTTCACTCCCTGCTCTCTACACTACAGAGCAAAGGGTGAAGACACACTCCGGGGTGGAGGAAAGGGCAAAGAGAGAGATGAGAGAGAGAGAGATGAGAGAGAGAGAGAGAAAGCGATGAGTAGAGTTGATAAGAAGACAAAATTAGCAAAAGAAGGAACAAGAAAGAACAGATGAACATGTTGGAAAATGGAAGGATGGAGAAAGAAAAGATGCAAGGGATAGAAAGATGGAATCAAGACAGAAGAGAGAAAGAAAAAAAGAGGTGGGAAACTTGCTAAACCAGAAGAGTCGAGGAGAAAACAAAGAGGGACAAAAGTTCATTTTTAAAAATGAGAAAGGGGGAAAAAAGAGAAGCGATTAGCCAAAATAAATAAATAAATAAATATAGAAAGAAAGAGAAGAGGAAAGTATAGGGGAAGAGAAAGAATAGAGAGGCAGAGTAAAAGAAGAGAGCAGAAGAATGGAAGAAGAGAATGAAGAGAGAGAGAAGAAAGGAAGGAAGGAAGGAAAAGAATAAAAAGGCAAGAGAGGAATGGACAGAGGAACTAAAACATAAAGAAGGACTAAGAGATAGAATAGAGGGGGAAAAAGAGGGAGAAGAGAAGGAAGAGAGTAAAGTGAGAAAGAAGAAATGAGAAGGACAGAGCCAAAAGTCACAGAAGAGAGCAGACAATAAATAGGAAGAAAAAAAGAAAGAGGAAGAATAGAGGCAGAGTGATAGTGAGATTAAAGAGGGTAAGAATGAAAGGAGGGAGTGAAAGAAAGGATCGGGGATGAAGGAACAAAAATGTGAGATAAGAAAAGAACGAAGGAAAGAAAGAAAGAAAGGAAGGAAGGAAGGATAGGGTGATGAAGGAACAATAGTGTGAAATAGGAAGAAAGAAAGAAAGAAGGAAATAAATAAAGAAAGAAAGAGAGAAAGGATAGGGTGATGGAACAAAAATGTGAGATAATAAGAAAAGAACGAAGGAAAGAAAGAAAGAAAGAAAGGAAGGATAGGGTGATGAAGGAACAATAGTGTGAAATAGGAAGAAAGAAAGAAAGAAAGGATGGAGGACAAGAAAGAAATGGCAGAGGTAAGAAAAATAAAAACAAAGAAAGGAAAAAAGAAAGAAATTAAGAGAAGAGAAAAAAAATAAAAGAGCAGAACTCATTCTGAAACATCTCATTTGCATATTCATTAGGTTATTAAATGTATGCGTTATAATCCAGCCAATCAGTGATATGTTAGTGCTGATGTTTATGTGAGGTGTTAATAACACACCCTGTACTGACGCTGAAATTATGGGATGTGACAAAGCGGTTGCCGGGATCCCAGCCCCAGCTACGCGTTTGAATATTCATTAATTATTTAAATACATGCATATATTAATGGTTTCTCACAGCTTTGTGCTCGGGATTGTGCTTTTGATATTTGGCCAGAGCAACTTTCTGGAAAATAATCTCCAGATCTAAAAATACATGAAGTAGAAAAGGTTCTTTAAAGGCTTTTTTTAGGTTCTCCAAAGAACATTTCAGCGGAGGGTTCTTTAAACCGTTTTGCCGGTGCTATAATCGATCATCACTCACAGTGAATTGAGATGGATCTGGAGTGTAACTCGGGAAAACCATCTTGGATGTGAAGCCAGTCAAAGACTCATTTCTTACCAGAAAGAACCTTCTAGAGAACTAAAACGGTATCTCTGGTTCTTTATAGCACCAACAAAATGGGTGAAAGAACCAACCATCCAAAGGTAAATGGTTCTGCCAAGCTTTTTTCCCCCAAACCTGGTAACTTAACACAGTTGAGTTTCCACTCTTTTAATTCAAATCACTTCATGGAAAATGAGATCTGATCTATATCCTTAAGATAAAGGAACCATAAAAGGTTCTTTAGCTTGTTTAGAACATTTCAGTAGATGGGTTCTTTAACCAAATTTTTCTTCTGCTTCTCAGAACCGAAGCATTGTTTTCAGCGAGTGCATTAATCTGGAAAAGTTCTTCATTGTTTACTTCACTGTGGAGCCAAAAATGGTGGACGTATATCCATCGAAAGGTTCTTTAAGGAACCAAAGTCAGTTCTTTTAAAAGAACCTTTCTCTGGGAGCTTGTTCAGCGTTATTTTTCCACTCAGTTCACACATCACATCACACAGTTGAGGTTCCGTCTCTCGGTTCAAATCAAGATCTTATTTAGTTCTCGAAAATACATTTAGAATGATACAGGAGAACC
>NC_071269.1:24405574-24533074 GCF_023375685.1 Ictalurus furcatus
GTTATTACTCGCAGACGGAACTCGATGTTTTCGGCCTCGAGAAGCTACACGTCTAAATAAAACGTTTCAAACGCGAGTAGGAACGTGAGAGAGGAACGTGAGAGAGGAACGTGAGAGAGGAACAGGAACGCTGTCCTGTATGCCACCCCTGAGACCAGAGATATTAATAAACACTGTTTAATAAACAGCCGCCATGTCCTTTCCATTACTCACTCTCTCTCTCTCTCTCTTTATTGTGCACACACACCCTGACAAATAGCTAACGGTAGGGGGAAAAAAAAGCTGAGAGGCAGATAGAGAGAGAAAGAGCAAGACACAGAGAGAGAGAGAGAGAGAGAGAGAGAGAGAGAGAAGAACAATCGCCGTTTCACCAACAGACCCCTCTCGTGGTGGACATTTAGTCACATTAAGGATCGTTTCATTAACCGCCAGGACTGGCTAATTATCCACATATTGCGTTTTCCCTTCTCTTGACCCTTATTACAGCGACCAAAAGCCTCTGAGGAATACAACACTCAACGACACGGTGGTGTGAGGGAGCAGACTTACTGTCGCCACCCTGAAGAAACAGCACGTCTTGAAGTGCTGTTCCTTTTAAACCTGTCATGTCCCAGTAAACTCCATTTCCCAGAATGCACCACGAAATACAAACATGGCCAACAGACAATGCACTGTCTCCTGAGGGCTAAGGACTATCACACAGACACCTGTTCTCAATCACACCGTACTACTCAAGAGACTCTCATATACACACAGCTATCGCGAAGTATTACGCTCAGTTGACTTCTCTCTCTCTCTCTCTCTCTCTCTCTCTCTCTCATATCAGTAGGACGGGAAGACTTTTCCTTCAGAAGTTTTTAAATATTTGTTTTTAAACAGATGTTAAGACATGACCTTGGTCAAAAGAACATCCACTTCTAAATAATAAACACAACAGAAGCTCACAATGGCGCCAACGTTGACTTCCTTTCCGTTGGGCTTTTACGAGGCATTTGAGATACATACTGCATACCTCTACCTTCTCAACACGGGCATTGTGTGTCATTTACACGGCCGGCTGGCATCCTGGCTGGTTCGGGATTGGTCTCTCTCTGAATGGGTCGATGACAGATTCAGAGCTTCCCTGCCCGAGTTGGAAACAATGATACCGAGAAGGACTGGGGAGGAGGGGGATTCCTGAGGCCTTGAAATCCAATGTCACTTATTGTTTGAGCACCAAAATTTGATAATGGGAGAATGACACACACGGCAGGCTTGGTCCAGCTGAACCAGGGCCTTTCTGTAATGTGGTAATGTGATATTGCCTCTCCTAACATTGTTCCATTTTACAAAAACACATCATTTAGATTCATTTTGAAAGCCAAAAACAAAACAAAACAAAACCAAAAAAAAAAAAAAAAAAATACACCCAGAATCCTGCCTGCTTCGCCTGTAGGTCTTGTACTGGTGTATCACTCTGGTCTGTATTTACTGTCTGTAAATATCAATTACAAACACTACTAACAGAAAATTTGCTACAAGAACACCAATACTTACTTGGACATTCTTGCGCATTCATTTTTTTTAGTTTAAGTCAAAGAAGTAAAGCTAAAGAAGTCAAATAAGTAAAAGTAAAGCTAAGTACAGCGCTGAGAACTTTACAGTTCCGACGTAAACTTAAGTAGTACACCAAGTTTACTGTTAATATTCTAGCATGTCCAACGGGAAGACACTTACACACAGAAACAATCTGAACTCGAGCTACAAAAGCAGGATCCTACACCATAACAGCTAATGTACAGTATACCTGCTGAAAGTATGATCATTTTCAAGTATAATTACCCTTTAAGCAAGTAAAAAAAAAACGTTTAGTGTTAAAAATCTAGCAAGTCTAAGTGAATTTGAAGGAAACTGCACACAAAACCGAATAAGAGGTTTAACACGTTCCCTGGACATCGTTATGAAATTCACTGCAGTACACTACCGAAAAAAAAAACAAAAAAACGTAATTATTCTCACAGATGACCGAAATGTACTTTATCCCAATTCATACAATACCTACCGGTAGGAAACCTGGATAAACTTATACAGTCAAAATACAGTAGAACTCTAATGAATCAATATTTACAATAACTACAAGTACATTCCTTTTTGAGTATAATTACAATTTAGTCTTAATTTTCTATCCAAGTAAAGTACGCTTCAGTTCTACCATGTCTAAGTAAATTTGAAGACAGTTACACCCCAAGGCCCAAAATTTAGGGACATCTTACACCCATTAGTCCGATTGCGGAGTCCAAAACAAAGCAAACTTGATAACTTTTGTTAGTTTGCTGTTTGGTTTGTTTGATTGTCTCGATGTACCTAACGACAACCATGAAAAACGTTGACTAGACAGTTATAGGACCGTGGCCCTGTGTGTGCGGAGTTCGCATGTTCTCCCCGTGCTGCTGGGGTTTCCTCCGGGTACTCCGGTTTCCTCCCCAAGTCCAAAGACATGCATGGTAGGCTGATTGGCGTGTCCAAAGTGTCCGTAGTGTATGAATGGGTGTGTGAGCGTGTGTGTGAGTGTGCCCTGCGATGTATTGGCACCCTGTCCACGGTGTACCCCGCCTTGTGCCCCATGCTCCCTGGGATAACCTCCAGGTTTCCCCGTGACCCTGAAAACGATAAGCGGTATAGAAGATGGATGGATGGATGGATAATGCATTTTATCATTTGGGGAAAAAAAAAAAAAAAAAAAAAAAAAAAAAAAAGTGTGTCAACATCCAACATCTCCCCGTTTTACAAGGTTTCCGCACAGACTGTAATTTGCTCTTAAATTATTTATAGGGTCGAAAGTAAAAAGGGTTGAATTTTTAACGTAGAATTAGCAAAAACACACAAAACGTAGTCAATTAGCATCCAATTTATTTTTATATATTATATATATATATATATATATATATATATATATATATATATATATATATATATATATATATATATATATATAGTCATTTGAGTAACAGCGTTGTACTTTAAGTCAAATCTTCAGTCAATATCACAAAACTATTGAGGATAAAGACAAAATAAAATAGGAGAAATGTACTTTTCTTTGTCCCATGATCTTCAGGAAATCAAACTGATGCAACTTCATGTTTAATATGCGATTTGTGGAATCTTCCCAATATTTCACAGGGGTAAATCGCTTCAGGAAAAACGATCGAGTCATTGTTGTGCAACTAAAACGTAAAACTTTTTTATAAACTGTAAATAGACGACTTTCATGCAGGAATTGTTACACTTTAACGCTAAAAATGATACGATTTTTGAAGTATTGTAATAATAATAATAATAATAATGAGCTGGTACATTGTGAATATTCACTATATTCAGTAATGCCATACCAAGAAAGTGATCTACATGGTAGTTAGTCCTGAAAACACAGCCAATAAGTGCAGCTACAAAAGTAGGTAGATGTTCTAAAGCGGAAAAGCAGTGTAGTATAGATGTAACAACATTTTCCTGACTGTTTCACTCCAGCTTTACCCACGATGCACCTGTTCATGATCACCTGCACCTGTTCCTACTCAATGCGCTCATTATAGAGCTGTACATCCTCCTTTAGCTCCGTTTGTTCCCGTCTCACTTGTGTGTGCAAGGATCATTTTTCATTCATATTCACTGTAAAGAATTTCTGTAATATCTACAATAAAAGTGTTCGAAGCAGAATAAGAGTATGAATGTGTTTTTAGAGTAAACACCGTAGCTCTCGGGGAAATATTTACAGTACTAGCAAATTATACTGCATCATAGGACTTTATAGTAATAACACGGTAACACATATGTTATTAAAACATTGTAGTAACACAGAAATACCTACAGTATTGTTAGCATTACTGTCAAACTAGCTGCTTTTTTTTTTTTAACCTGAAGCCGTAAAATATTTTGTATCTCTAATCGTTGATAAAAACAAAACAAAACAAAAAAAAAAACATTGCTTCAAATATATTAGTGAAGTAGGGTAAGTACAACAAGTTTAAACTGGAGGTAAAGTTATGCTAGGTAATGTTACTTACAGTGCTGTGGAAAAAGTATTTCCCCCCATCCTGATTTCTTCCGTTTTCGTTTACATCTCATACTAAATTGTTCCGGAAATTATGTAAAATTAGAATCCAAGATAAAATCAAGGCAACCTGAGTGAACACAAAGCACGGTTTTGATAATGTTATTTATTGCAGCAAAAAAGTTCTCCAATACCAACTGGGCCTGTGTGAAAATGTATTTAACCCCATAGTTACTAATTCCCCAAATCTATGAAATTGCATTGATAAAGGGGTTCAGCTGGACTAGACACAACCAGGTCTGATTACTGCAAACCCTGTTCAATCACATCTACACTTACATAGAACTTTTACAACAGCATGAAGTTGGTTAAAAGATCTTACTCAGTAACACACTATGGCAACATTGAAAGAAATTCCAGAAATGATGAGGAAGAAGGTGATTGAAATACATCAGTCTGGGAAGGGTTACAAAGCTATTTCAAAGGGTCTGGGACTCCGAAGAACGACAGCGAGAGCCGTTATCTCCAAATGGAAAAACTCGGCACAGTAGTGAACCTTCCCAGAAGTGGCCGACCTTCCAGTATTCCTCAAGAGCACAGCGGCGACTCATCCAGGAAGTCACAAAAGAGCCAAGAACAAGAACGAAGGAACTGCAGGCGTCTCTTGCATCAATAAAGCTCATGACTCCACTATCAGAAGGACACTGGGGGAAAATGGCTCCATGAAAGAGTGGCGAGGCGAAAGGCACTGCTAACCCAGAACAACATTAAGCCTCGTCTGAATTTTGCCAAAACACACCTTGATGATCCTCAGATCTTTTGGGAGAATGTTCTGTGGACTGATGAGTCTAAAGTGGACCTGTTTGGAAGACAGGGGTCCATTATATCTTGCATAAACCAAACACAGAATTCCACAAAAAGAACATCATAGCTACAGTCAAGCATGGTGGAGGCAGTGAGATGGTGTGGGGATGCTCTGCTGCTTCACGGCCGGGGAAACTTGCAATAATTGAGGAAAACATGAATTCTGCTCTCTACCAGAAAATCCTAAGAGAGAATGTCCAATCTTCCATAAATTATGCAGAAAGACAACGATCCAAAGCATAGGAGTAAGTCCTAGTCCTAGAAGTAAGTGGTTGCAGTTATTGCCGCTAAAAGTGACACAACCAGATTTTAAGTTTAAGGGGGCAATTAGTTTTTCGCATGGGTGACAGGTGATGAATAACTTTTTTTTTTTTTGCTTCAATACAAAAATCCATAAATGAAAAACCTGTATTCTGTGTTTACTCAGGTCGCCCTAGTTTTATGTTGTATTTCGTTTGAAAATCTAAAACTATTCAGTATGAGATAGACACAAAAACAGAAGAAATCAGGATGGGGCAAATACTTTTTCACAGCACTGTACATAGTTGGTGTTGCATCTTTTTTTTTGTTTGTTTTTTTTTAGTATTCATACAGTATTACCTCATAAGACCTAAAATCAGGAATAAACAAGAAACTGCACAAGAAGTCCATACAGATGCACGACAATGACATATATACACACACACATTACATAAACATCCGTCTTTGGATATTTATCAGTATCCGGACCCTAACGTTTGCTTTCCTTTTGTATTTTATTTGAAATATCGGTGACAGAGAGTCTGAAAGCATTTAGAGTGATGACATTTAGATTCAAGCTCGTGTTCCAGTTAGCATTCCTGACAGATAAAGTCGGCTTGAATTGAAAGCTCTCAAAACTCTTTATTGTGGACATTTAAGGGCGTGATAAATGTTAGCCCCATAACACCATCCATCAGAAATGTTTTGACAAAGACGATAGTTTTGTATTTATGTTAAATCTGACGAACTAATTTCATATTTAGCAGCACAGAAAGCATTTCCTCCTTCGATCCTGAGCTTAGGTTACTGTCTGTGTGGATTTTTCCAAGTTCTCATCATGTTATAGTGGGTTTCCTCCGGGTTCTCAGATTTCCTCTGACCTCCTAGAAACATATTAAAAAGGTAGATTAGCTATGCTGAATCGCGTGGACGTGTAAACTGGGTGTATTCCCACTTCATGCCCGTTGTTTCCAGGGCGTTTGTATCCGTCACAAACCTGACCAGGATAAAGCGCTTCATGAAAATCATATCATTAATGTATAATTACTTTACGTTAAGGTTAAGTTGTTAGCTAGTATATAAAGCGTGCTCATTACGTAGCTTGGATAGCTAGCCTAGTTATACAGCCTAGAGAAAGTGAATGACAAAATGTCAGGAAAATTATACAGTATGATGACACTAAAGGGCTCGTCTGTGGTCAAAATCCTAGCCAAAGAGACAGGAAGTGGCCATTAAGGGATTATTATATATATATATATATATATATATATATTTTTTTAAAATGAACACAGCTCACAGCTCGTAGCTGAAATTCCTCTATTGTCAACACATCTGCCTGCTAGGACACCTCTTAGTTTGGACTACTGGCAGGATCACCCAAGTGTATGCGATAATGAAAATATATTAGAGAAAAGAGACATCATGTCAGCTGTCAGGAGAGCTGGATCAAACAAAAAACAGCCCGAGCTACTCCAATTAGTCTGGGAAAGTGGACGGCGCTTTGTTATGACACAACAGATCAGCAGTTTGGATGAAATGCTTTGATGACCAGTAACGGGCACAGACCCAAAGACTGATGTTCGTGCCAGGGATGCAAAACACACAAGAGGAAAATACTAACTGAAGCCAGAAGCTGCTTGCACACGCCGAGACGTCGGAGTGAGCCGAGATTTATCTGAAAGCAGGACATTTATGATGATGGCATTTACTGAATAATGAGCATACTGTCTGACACACATATTATATATATATATATTATATATATATGTATGTATGTATGTATGTATGTGTGTGTGTGTGTGTGTGTGTGTGTATATATAGTGTGTATATTATATATACACACACATTTTATATATATGTGTGTGTGTGTGTGTGTGTGTGTGTGTGTGTGTGTATCAAACACATACATACATGTACACACATGTATGGGCAAGATATACATTATATATACACACACACACACATAAAGTGTGTATATATAGTGTGTATATTATATACACACACACATATTTTGTATATATATAAAATATGTGTGTGTGTATATATAGTGTGTATATTATATACACACACACACATACATATATATATATATATATATATATATGTGTATGTATGTATGTATGTATGTGTGTGTGTGTGTGTGTGTGTGTGTGTGTGTGTGTATCAAACACATACATACATGTACACACATGCATGGGCAATATATACATATATATATATATATATATATATATATATAATTACATTACACACACACACACACACACACACACACACACACACACACATATATATATATACACACACAAATATACGTGTGTGTGTGTGTGGCGTTAATCATTCTCGAGCCAGTAGTGGTACTGCCAAGCCAGCTTTCCTCAACATCTCATCAATAATTCAGTCTCCACGTCCGTGCCACATTTCAGTGCATCCGTTCTCACCACTCACGCCCACGTCCGCACCCAGACAGAGAAACATATGGTGCGCTTTTCAGAATCTCTAGAAGTGCTTAAAATTGTGGAAACTACTGTATTTTTAAACTGAGGACAAATATGATCACACGCACAAAAATAAATAAATAAACACCTTACATTAAGAAAAATAATAATGATAAAGTTAAAAAAAAAAAAAAAAAAAAAAAAAAACAGCTACTGTAGTGACTGTATTTGAAATCAAGTATAAAACGCTCTAATCATACAAACATGAGGATTAATTAATTTTTTTTTTTTTAATAAAAACTAAACTTTTAGTGACACCATTTTAATCCTGCAAGTTATAGCAAGTGTATTTAAACCAAGGATTAAAAAAAACAACAATCACCAAAACAAACAAAGCAACAAATAAATAAACAAATAAATAAATAAATAAATAAACCTTGTTGTGATGCATTTGTATCCTTCAGATTATGGCAACTGTATTCAAAGAAGAAAGAAAGAAAGAACTTTACTTTTCTTACCATTCAAATTGTGTACCCTTCAAACTATATTTAAACTAAAGATAAGACAGTATGATAAAGAAAATGTTTTGTTTTTTTTTAAAACACAACAACAACAAATATATAAATAAATACATGAATAAATAGACCCCGTCCAGGTTTTCCCCGCCTCCTGGGATAGGCTCCAGGTTCCCCACGACCCAGTAAGGATAAACGGTACAGGAAATGGATGGATGGATGGATGGATGAATAAATAAATATTTTTGTGGAATTTTTATCCTTCAAACTGTAGTAATGAAACTTAAACCAAGGATAAGAATGTATCAGAATAAATAAATAACAGACAAACAAACATAAATATATGAATAAACCTTTAAAAAAAAAAAAAAATGTGGGAAAGAAAAAAAAAATCCTAGAAACAAAGAAAATAAATAAATAAACACAAACAAATAAACAAAACACTTTTTGTGTAATTTTGGTTTACGCTTCAAATATGTATTATGTAATATATTTTTAAACTAATTGTAAGTCCATAAAATAAGAAAAGATTTTGTTGTCGCTAGGTCAGGTGTTTTTTGTTGTTGTTGTTATTGTTGGTTTTTTTTTTTTTTTTTGAGAGTTGAGGACAGTAAAATAATGACTTCAATGATCCAACACACGTCAGTTCTTGCTTGAAGGTTTACACACATTAACAGTATTAACACTCGTGTGTCAGCGCTATAACGTTGGCTGCTGAGAAAATATGAGTTCCCTTTGAGCGCATTTTCACCCTCATCAATTACTTTAGCAAACAGTGCGGTTGCCAGGTTTAATCTCCGGCTGAAGACGTGAATAAGTAAATTCCCACGCCATTCAGTGGCGGTGAGTAAATGATTCCATTCAATTATCGTCGCGTTTGCTCAATAAAAATACCGGCTGGGTGCTTGGAATAGATTAGTTTAAGGCCATACTAAATTATTAAAGCATTCCCCATCAACTGGTCCCTGAGCGAGTGAGCGAGCGAGAGAGAGAGAGATGGAGGGAGTTATGAGTTTTCATGCTCAAGCTTCAAATTCACCTCAATAATATTCCAGACGTTGGATCTTTCATCCCTCCATTAGACTGTGACAGGAAAGGGATCAAGAGAGAAAGCCGAAAAAAGTCCACAGGAACCTCAGTGCCTTCACGTTCCAGAGCCTGAACATTATCCACTCGTATAATTTTACCGCAAAGGAAAAATGTGTGCTTGTGCTTGCGTGCGTGCGTGCGTGCGTGTGTGTGCACCATTTTGCACCCCCAAATTTTTATTTATACAATTTGCTTCAAATGAAGTGGATCGACTGAGACACGTTTGTCACCAGATTTGGCATGTTTCATCTCATTAAAACCAGATGAACTACAGACGTGTAAATGTAATTGAAATCTTTTCCATTTATACACATGCCTAAAACTTTCTATAAATAGTTTATATACTCAGATCAGCCATAACATTAAAACCACCTGCCTAATATTATGTAGGTCGCCCTCCCCTTGTGCCGCTAAAACAGCTCTGACCCGTCAAGGCATGGACTTCGTAAGACCTCTGAAGGTGTGCTGTGGTATCTGGCACCAAGACGTTAGCGGCAGATCCTGTAAGTCCTGTAAGTTGTGAAGTGGGGCCTCCATGGATCGGACTCGTTTGTCCAGAACATCTCACAGACGCTGGATCGGATTGAGATCTGAGGAATTTGGAGGCCGGGTCGACACCTTGAGCTCTTTGTCATGTTCTTCAAACCGTTCCTGAACATCTTTGCAGTGTTTCAGGACGCATTAGCTGACATTAGAGAGCACCGTTGCCATGAAGGTGTGTACTTGGTCTACAACAGTGTTTAGGTAGGTGGTGCGTGTCAAACTAACATCCACGTGTATGCCAGGACCCAAGGTTTCCCAGCCCAGAGCATCACACTGCCTCCACCAGCTCGCCTTCGACCCATAGTGCATCCTGGTGTCATCTCTTCCCCGGGTAAACGACACACACAGCAAGTTTATTACAGTCTACAACACTTGTGTGTGTGTGTCTGGATTTCTTTGCTCAAGTTTTGTCAAATAGTGAGTGTGTGTGTGTGCGCGTGCAAGTGCAATTACGAACCACTTATTACTCACACTTGGATATTAAGATATAATAGATAATGGGTGTAAAAGTGGATAAAGTAGATATTCTGCTGAGTAAGAAGGTATTTACACACTTAAGACAGTGTGTGCTTGAAGTGTTTCATGTTATATAGGGATAAGCAGACACACACACACACACACACACACACACACACACACACACACACTCCAGAAACTAAAAGCGCTAAGGTTTAAGTGCCTTTAATGCTGACACGTTCTGAGTCATCATATAAACATTTACAAGCAGCTTCGTTTAATCGTTAATGAGCCTTTACAAAGCCACTGGAATGCTTCTATTAAATTTTATATTCAATAAAACATTTCAATTAAATATTCATTATACAATCAACCCTTCCTTCAAGTCGAAACGAATTCCAGTAAATTCCCAGGCCTAAATCCACTAAACTCCTATTATTCAGAATTCGTACGTATTTAGACACGCTAAAGCCAATGACGGTGATATCGCTGATACAGACGTTAACCCCGCCCCCAACCGATATTTATAAGCCTTCATATAAATCGACTCATGAATGATATTTCACCACACAGAGCAGGAACATGAGAGACAGATGACCGCATGGTATCTCACGTCCAAGGTTGCCAGGTAATGATAAAACCTGCGCAATGGCCATTTCCAGGGGTCGGTAAAACTAGTTCCGAAACCTAAAAGCTAATCGCTCTCCATAGATTGATAGATAGATAGATAGATAGATAGATAGATAGATAGATAGACAGACAGACAGACTATGCCACTCATTCACCTCAACAGAAAGGCTTAGAGCAGTTAATTAACTACACATTCGTTATAACCAGTATGAAACAGTTGGAGGCCTGAATAATTATAACCTCAACCCACATACACATCATAAATTTAATCAACTGGATTATTAAAAGACGACTACTGTTTTCAATAAATGTTTATTTTAATTACAGCAATTATATTTTAATTAATCACACGTATCCATAGTATTTAAGCCCCTACCCAAAATAACTAACTAAATAAATAAATAAAGAAAGAAACAGATGAAACATAGCCCAATATAGTTAATTTGATTAATTGGTGTAATTAATCTAAAATATGTCAAAATGATGAACCCTATCCAAAGATAAAAATCAAACAACAACAACAACAACAATAATAATGGCCAAAAATAGCCTCATTTAATCAAATATATGTAATTTGTATATATATATATATATATATTATACACACACACACACACACACACACACACACACACACACATACACACATGTACACACACTTAAGACCTAAATAAAAAGATAAATAAAAGATTAACTGATATAATTAATCTAAAATAAGCAAGTTGGTTTAACTCCAACACACACAGGAAAATAATAATAATAACATTAATAACAATAATAATAATAATAATAATAAAAGGCCAAAAGTAGCCTGATTTAATCAAATATATTAATTTATATAATTAAAAAAATGCATCCAAAATGCTTAAGACCCAGATAAATACATAAACAAATAAACAAACAAACAAATAATTATTAAGATTAACTGATCTAATTAATCTAAAATAAGCAAAATGGTTTAACCCCAACACACACACACACACACACACACACACACAGAGGATGATGATAATAATAATAATAATAATAATAATAATAATAAAGTCTATGTTTAGGTCTAATTAACGTACACAAACTATTTAACCACCATTCCCAAAGAATAAATAACTTAATACATTGAACCCAAATCCATCCACGAAATTCATGAGCCTGGAAATCCTGCGTACATCACTAAACCACTGCAACAGGTATTCCTTTTATGAAACGTTTTACATTTTATGAATTTATAGGGATGCGATGATGATGATGCATTTTGAACTGACGCATCGAATAAAAAGGCAGCGTTTGAAATAACTCGCAGCAACAATCACGAAACTATTATGGTAACCGTTATTTAAAAAGGACAGACAACTGATGTGTAAGAAATAATTGAGCTTTTTAAACACCATCGACCGGAGACCATTGCACTGACTACTTATATACATATGTAAATCAAATCGAAATCAAAATATCGTATCGTAGAACATTCACCGGTATTGTCAAATACTGAATTTGCTTGATGAATTAAAATCGTATCGTATCGCGTGGAAGCCTGAGGTTTACTCACACAAACCAAATATGAAGTATGTGATTCGAGAGTTTTTGCACAGGGGGCAAGCTAAATCTTCCGTCACAAGCCTCATGTCACTTTGAACAAACTGAACCAAGCCACAAGGAAACACGGGACTGCCCACTCAAACACCGCGGCACTCATCGATCAACATCAAGAAAAGTGAGCAAACTAGAATAGAGGGGGTAAAAAAAACAAAAAAACGAAGAGGGGACATTTCATCAAACAGCACGTTGTCAAAATGAGAACGAGGTAGAGGAAGTGAGAGGGGGGGAAAAAAATCTCTCTCCTCAGATGATAAAAATCATTTTTCAAGGCTAGGTTGTAATGGAAATTACAAATAGGCAATTTCACCCTTGGGTAGAAATAGGGCGCACGGGTTCGGTACTTTTTTGGCAGTAACTCTAAGAAGAGAAAGTCATGAACACAGCTTCCAGCAATGCTGGCTACGCTGTTCTGTAACAGGAGGACTGCAGGACTCTGGATTTTTTTTTCCCCCCACCCAAATGAATTTTTTTTAGGCTTCTACATCGTGACCAGAAGGATGCGAGTTTAAATCCCTGGAGTGCCAGGAAGCCATCACGAGGCACTTTATCCCTAAACTGGATTCTGTCTCACTTACAATTCTAACAAACACATGAAGCAAAGAAAGAGATTTTTTTTTTTTTTCCTCCCCACTTGTCCTTATGTAAATGTGTTTGCATGATAGAGCCTGGTTTTGCCAAAACACAAGTGTTTCCTCTTATCTGGAGGACCCGAGGCGATCTATGAAGAGTTATGACAAAGGCTTGTAGGAGCAGATTTTTGGAAATAGTGATGAGATTTCAGACTCTCTATTGTGGCATTTTGGAAACTGGAAACATGTAACCAGCGGTGAAATTATTTTGGGTTGTAGGGATACCAGGTCTATCCTAATCCTGCTAGTCGTTGCCATAACAAGGATCCAAGAGGAAGGAGGCACGGTGGCTTAGTGGTTAGCATTTGCCTCACACCTGCAGGGTTGGGGGTTCGAATCCAACCTTTGTCCAGTGTGAGCAGAGCTCCCATGTTCTCCTCGTGCTTGCCTTTTCAACCAGGGTGTCCCCCGCATTGTACCCCGAGTCCCTTACGATAAGTTCCAGGGTCCCCCGCGACCCCGTGTAGGATAAGTGGTATGGAAAAATGGATGGATGGACGGATCCGAGAGGAGTCCATGTAGTCTGGTCTTACATTTCCCAATTAAATCTAGCATTTTATCCAAAGCAACATACACTTGAGACCGGATTAAAAGCGAGCAGTTGAGGGTTAAAGGGTTGTTTTTTTCCTCAAGGACCAAGCAGAGGCAGCTTGGAGGTGCTGATATTTGAACTCACAACCTTACATATGTGTGAGACAGAGAGCTGCGACTTAATGACAGTGTGACATTTTAACCGAGATTTTCTCAATCGTAGGCAAATTGGTTATGACTCTAAATATACCAAAAGTTTTATATCTCCCCTCCGAACACAGCCAACATAGATTACATTTCTTCTTTCTAAAGACCCGCAATCATCCGTCTTTGTGTGCATTACCGAGAGGGACACTAAAAGACTTTAAACGCTCTCGTCTTATCGTATCCCATCACATCGCAACTTGTAAGCTACTCTATATGAGGAGAGAGAACCCATTCCACATCAAATTAGGCCCACAGATAATAAACACACTATTTATGCAGGGGACCGAAACCCTATCAAGCCACGGCGGAGACAGAATCAATCTGTAATCTCGAAGAAATCAATCTCGGACCATTACGCCCATTTCCTTAGCCGGAATACAAAACGGACAGCGCTCACCGCGAAAAGGCCGACCTTTCCGTTTTGGGACATGTCTGAGCAAATCAAACGCAAATTGAATTACACGGCGCTTCGTCCTGTGATTTATAAGCAAACCGCGGGGATGAACGCAAAAGAGCTACGCTGACTGTATTTATTCAGGGCCTCACTGCTTTGTATAGAAGTGTCTGAATATTAATTTGGGGTAATTAAATGGACTCGAGTTTTTCAAAAGCTTCAGGGTTTAAAGGCGTGGATGCGCGAGTTTCTCCGCTGAGCTCAGCTGTTTAACACGAAAGGAAATTTTACTTTAAACTTCTTTCGAGTTAGACCTTAAGGAAACGCATTGTTTGTATGTTCTGCTGCAGCATACTTCCTGATTGAGCATTCTCTTTTGTGTGTGTATCATGCTCAGGAGCGGTGTTTCTCAGTCCTATATATTGTATATATGTATGTATGTATGTATGTATGTATGTGTGTGTGTGTGTGTGTAGGCCATGAAGGGATGCACATGGCCAGGAACGATATTCAAACAGGCTGCGACATTCTGATGATGATGATCGATCGGTATTAACAGGCCCAAAGTGCCAAGAAAACATTCCCCACACCATTACACTACCTCCACCAGCCTGGACTGTTGACACAAGGCAGGTTGGATCCATGGATTCATGCTGTTGGTGCCAAATTCTGACCCTACTAGAGATTCATCAGACCAGGCTACATTTTTCCAATCAGCAACTGTCCAGTTCTGTGCTCACTTCAGCTCACTGCAGCCTCAGCTTTCTGCTCCCGGCTGCCAGAAGCGGAACCCGACGTGGTCTTCTGCTGTTGTAGCCCATCTGCCTTAAGGTTCAACATGCAGAACTACCACTCACTAGATGGTTTTCCTTTATGGCAGCATTTTCGAATAAACTCGAGAGACCCAAAATCCCACAAGATCAGCAGTTATAGAAATACTCAAACCAGCCCATCTGGCACCAACCATCATGCCACGATCAAAATCACTGAGATTACAGAGATTTTCCCCATTCTGATGGTTGATGTGAACATCACCCGAAGCTGCTGGTCCGTACCTGCATGCACTGCTGCCACACGATTGGCTGATTAGATAAGGATTCCGTCCCTGCTCTAACTAAATGTAGAGAAGACGTTCCTGTGATGTTCCCCACCCCAGTGCAAGCGTTTGTAATCTCAAAAGTTTTCCAAGGGTGCACTCATTATCAGCGACTAAGAAATGCTATTTCTGCCCGAAACACGCCGTCGCATCGCGCTCGTCATGCATCTTTAGATCAGTCCATGTAGTGACACCTCTGGAAATTTGTGATGTATCCCTTACGTGCTTTGCATTCCAAGTGTGTTTTGAATGCGTTTCAGAGACATGCTTCAAGCCAGCGAAACATTTGGATGGAAACCAGCCTCATGGGGACCTCTCTGCATTTTGGTTCACGGAAAGGGAGTTTTTGTATAATTGCATGCAGAAATTTATCCAAGTAAAGAAAACCAACAACAGCAATAAAAATCTAAGAAATTCCCTTTATGCTTGAATCCACTAAACACATAAGCCACATTTCATACCACTACGCCATTAAATTCTGAATGGTCAGAATGGTGTCGATTAATTTCCTACAACGGCAGCTCTGAAGAATCACAGGTTTATATTAATGCACTCAGCCAAATATCTTATTTCTATAGTAACATAGTATTCACGGGGCTTGTTTGGCCGATTAAACGTAAACGTTTATTTAACGTTTATGGAATGAGTCTCCAGTGCAAGCTTACAATTATTATTATTTTTTGTCTTATTAACTTACCAGTGAGTGAGGCTGGTAAAGGAACAACTGTTTATAGCTAGTATATATCATACAGTGGGGGAAATAAGTATTGGACGTGTCAATACTGGGCCATCCTAACACCTTGAATTGGTTTCAGAAAAAAAAAAATCAGTTTCCTTTGCTGTATGCTTTGGATCGTTGTCCTGCTGGAAGCTCCACCCACATCTCATTTTCACCGTCCTGGTGGATGGCAGCAGATTCTTCTCGAGAATCTCCCAGTAAAGGGCTCCATTCATCGTTCCTTCAGTTATATGAAGTCTGCCAGTACCATGTGATGATGAACAGCCCCACACCATGATGCTTCACCTCCAAACTTCACTGTTGGTGCATTGTTTTTAGGGTGATGTGCAGTGACATTTCTTCTCCAAACATGGTGTGTAGTATAACAGCCAAAAAGTTCAGTTTTGCTCTCGTCTGACCAGACTACACTCTCCCAGTATTTCATTGTCCAAATGAGTTGTAGCAAACTTTATACGAGCTTCGACATGCCTTTTCTTTAGTAATGGAGTCTTGCGGGTGAGCGTGAGCAGTGGAGTGCATTGCGTATTATTGTCTCTGTGACGATGACACCTGCTGCCTCCAAGTGTTTCTGGAGCTCTTTCCGAGTGGTCCTTGGCTCTTGGGCTACACTTCTGACTATTCTTCTGACTCCCTGGTCAGAAATCTTGCGAAGAGCTCCTGTGTGTGGCCGGTTGATGGAGTGATGTTGCTTCCACCTGTGGATAACGACCCCAATGGTGCTTACTGGAGGATTCAGAAGTTTTGAAATACATCTATATCCGATTCCATCAATATGTGTTACAACAATAAGGTTGTGAAGGTCTCGGGAGAGCTCTTTGCTTTTACCCATCATGAGATGTTTCTTGTGTGACACCTTGGTAATGAAAAGCCTTTTTATAAACCATCAATTTACTAACCCAGCTGATAATAATGTGCACAGATATGGGGTATAATTATTTACGGATTTCAGCTGGTTCCTTGCCTTACCTTGCCTTGCCGTGAAGAACTGCTTTTTCTTAGCGTCTTTTTTCCCCGTGTCATTCCACTTTATTACACATAACTTCATTTATGGTCTTTAATGTTGTGAATTCTTTATATTTCCAGATTTCTTGAGTTAATACTGATGTCTGGTGAACATTTAAATGTGAATAGCCTCACTGGACATATATTTACTGAAACAAATGTTGACCCGTCCAATACTTATTTCCCCACACGGTAAGTGATAATGTAATGTATATTATAAACGAACAAAAAGTATACATTGCTGAGTTATAAGAGGGATAGAAGACGTTAGTGCTGTATTTGGAAAATAATCAACTTTACTGAAGGAACAGTAACTCTGCATCATCACCCCACATCGTTGTTGATTATTTTCCTATAAAAGCATGACACAGCATTTTATTCCATACATATTAAAGCGCCATCGTTTCTAATTGGACTGAAGTCTTTCTTAATATAGCGTGCTTGTTATTTAAAAAACAAACAAACCTTGCATTTCTCATAAAGTAGATAGATATTAGATACAGTACATTCCTGGAAACAAATGAACTATCTGTGCCCCACACACACGCTGTCCTTAATGTCCTTGTCCCAGGGTCTGATTATGCAACATTTAAAATTTGCCCATAACTCACCCAGGAATATGTGTGTGAGAATGCATTATCACGTTCCAGGGTGTCATGAATAATGCATCGCTGTAAAAGTTTTAAGGGTGTCGGGAGTGTTTGAGGCATAGCATCGCTTTAATCGTGTGTAATGCAGGCTGTTTCGGGATAAAACGCTCTGATTTGTGCAAGCTGCACAATCCTGATTTCCTGTTTCGGCGGCTGCATTATTAATTTTGCAAGGCTTCGATGACCTGATCAAAGCGGTAGAATAACATCCAAGTGCTCTAATAACCTCCGAGCACGTTCGCGCTTTCACACGAAAAACGTCACACTGCTGCTTTTCTGTTCGTTGGGAGCCATGTTTTATTTTGGCGTGCCACTTCGAAATGAAGACGAGGGTGTACCGAGACTGGGTTTTGGGAGGGGGGGGGAGAAAGAAAGCGTAGAATTGAGGGTCGACCACCATGTGGAGGGGGAAAAAAAAAAGGCAAAGGCGTTGGAGGAGTTGTAAACGGTTTTGAAAGATTGTGTGAATTTCTGTCAGGAGCCAGAGAAGCGTGCGAGTCTCGTCCACCCAGGATTCTCACAATCAATAACACACACGCACATGCACATTATGAATGAGCTTCAGGGATAAATCATTCCATCAAATTACCAGCGGGTTTCTGCCCAAAAAAAAACCCCCCACTTAGTCAATCAGAGCACAGTGAACAAATGCCTGATAGCAGGCAGATATACAGAAGTATTGTATTTCCTTCATTTTGTCTCAATTTTGTTAAGTCTAAACACTTCCAAAATAATTTAAGAACTTTTTTAAACCAAATTTTACACGAATACAGAAACCATGACTCGCACGCTGAAGTTTAAAGTGTTATGCCCTTCGATATTATTCTGAAGAATAGCTCATTAATTCGAATTTTCAATTTCATTATTTTGACTTCATATTTGGCTCCCCATAATCTTTAAATAAGACCCGTTAGATAAGACTTGTTGAACATTAGCATGCAGACATGGGCCAGTCCATGGACCCAACCTGCCTTGTGTGAACAGTCCAGGCTGGTGGAGGTAGTGTAATGATGTGGGGAATGTTTTCTTGGCACACTTTGGGCCCTTTCCAATCAATCATCACCTGAATGCCACAGA
The DNA here is from genome assembly GCF_023375685.1 of Ictalurus furcatus. Lineage (NCBI taxonomy): Eukaryota > Metazoa > Chordata > Actinopteri > Siluriformes > Ictaluridae > Ictalurus > Ictalurus furcatus. The sequence continues at coordinate 24,424,298 of NC_071269.1, forward strand.
CTCTTATTGCTGTTATACTGGCATTGTCGCTTCCCACGTGCATCTGTTCATCGAGGAAATTTACCCATCTTCTAATGGCTATTTCCAGCATGGTTTCATGAACATGACAAGGAGTGGAGTTCAATTTCAAAATCGAAACCAGTTCGTCTGCTGTTTATGATGATGATTCCATGCAAATCCTCCAAACATTCAACCACTCGTTCTTGAGATGTCGGTGTAACAAGAATCTCAGATGGACAGTCAGTCAAAACATAAGACCTCGGCCACCCAGTGCTGGAGAGATCATAATAAAACGTCTGCATGGAACGCCGGGACTGCACGATCTGAAGAATGTATATGAAATGAAATACCATCACATTCCCCTGCTGAAAAAAACCCAGAACAATACAAACCTGCAGGGTCGTTTTTTTGTTGTTGTTGTTTTTTTTAAAGAATTGTTTTCAATGGTTATAATTGGAATTGTATTGGTTCTAATGGATACTTTAATGGTCCCTTTGGGTCTCTACTGGTAATTTGTTGCCTTCAATTGACAGCATGTTATGTCTAGTGGATACCATTAAGGACGAATAAAGGTAATGGCTTTAATGGTTAGCTGATGGTGTGTAATGATATTTGTAGAGGAAATCAGAATTTCTGTTGGGTTTTTTTCCCCCCAGAAGGGTCCATTAGCTGCTCTCTGGTTTGAGTTGAAATTTTTTCCCCAAACATACTAACTTTAATGCCACGTTAACGTAAAACAATCAAAAAGCTATGCCTTTTGTCTTTAATTTCAGCAAACAAATGAGCCAGCTGGCTTCTAGTGGCATTGTGAACAGATGCTGAAATCTACAGTACTTACAATCATTAAAAATAATTACACTGATACATAAATGAATTAAAAAGAAATAAAATATAACACGCAAACCTGTTGGCCAGTAGGGTGACCTGCCCGCTTTTGTGAGGGGGACCATGGCCTTCCTTTGGAGGCACCAGCGATTAGTGTAGGGGAGTGTAGGTTGAATAATATTTACAAAAATAATAATAAGCAAACTCTTCAAAACTGGTAGGGGAAGAGTAAAAAAATAAAAAAATAAAAACCCTGCCAAAATGTCTTAACGCCAATAATTAAATGAAAGCTGGGTTTATACACACGGATACAGAAGGGACAGAACACATGACTTAGGAGAGAACCGAGGGTTTAACAGCATGTGTATTTACTGATTAGGATATGATGAGTAACAGCTGTGACCAATCAGAATAGAGTTAAAGTGATTGTAGTTGGAGAAAACCAGAAAAGTGGGTGTGGTTATGCATAGGTAATTCTGGGAGTTGGAGTTCTTGGAAATTTGGACAGTTGTGACAAATGTTATATACACACACAGAGCAAAATCTGTCTAGCCCAAGACTTTTAAGACTTCATAAATGTTGTCATTACTGCACTGCCATATTTTTTTATTCATTTATCTTCCTTCTCACACATTATATTCGCACTATCATGCTGCTGTAAACACTTTAAATTCCCAGTGAGGGATGAAGACAAGTTCAATCAAATCATATTTTACCTTACAGGTTAGCTCACACGTCGCTACATGACCAAATCACTTGAAGTATAAACTAAACTAAAAGTAAAAAAAACTAAAAATAAACTCAACTCTAAACTTTATCCAACATTTGAATGAAAGTCTGTGTTAGTTAATCACAATTACAACATGGTGGAATTTATTGAGGTGTTATTTTCTGTATTGGGTGTTTAAGTTTAATATTTGACTTCGGGGCGCACGGTGGCTTAGTGGTTAGCATGTTTGCCTCACACCTCCGGGGTTGGGGGTTTGATTCCCATCTCCGTCCTGTGCTCGCAGAGCATGCATGTTCTCCCCGTGTTTTGAGGGTTTCCTCCCGATACTCCGGTGTCCTCCACCAATCCAAATACATGTCTTGAAGGCTGATCGGCGGCCTCTAAATTGTCCGTAGTGTGTGAGGGTGTGTGCACCCCGTCCAGGGTGTCCCCTGCCTTGTGGCCAGGGTTCCCTGGGATAGGCTCCAGGCTCCCTGCAACCCTGTGTAGGATAAGTGGTATGGAAAATGGATGGATGGACGGACTTGAGTTCTTTGTATTGACCCGTTTTAATCATCCGACCATTTTCTTGCAGCGGCCATATTTATGACCATAAATTTATGACCATTCGAAGGAGACCAACATCGTAGAAAATGGAAAAACATCCAAGAAGCTCAAAAATTTCCTGTCGTATGAGATTGGATGAGCTATTAAGGCTTCTCAGCATGACTTTATGGACAATAGATCAATTGTCACTGGCTCCAGTGCATGCTGCGATACTGATACAGTACACAAACTAATGTTTTTTATAGATTTTTCCCAAGGCTTTTAAAATATCAAGGTCAGCTTTTATCCACATTAGCCTCACTTGGTATACCCAAGTATTTGTGGTTAACCCTATGTATGTAACTTCCTGGTTGGAAGAAGACAAACCTGTTCTGGCTGGTGTTTCCCCGTGACTGCTTGTTGTCCAATCTTCATTTTGTGGTTAAACTTCCATGAATACACTCGATCAGATATTGACTTCTGGTGAGGAACCCAGTAAATACGTAGACGACCAGACTTTGTCCGAACTGCTAATAGGAGCTCCTCGTAGTAAAACGCAGACTGCAGTTGAAGAGAGTGGAATCGTTCAAGCTCCTTTCAAGGAGTCCAGATCAGTTGAGATCTAACATGGGATAACTTGCATTATTAATAAAGTTCGACCACGTGATTCATTATCTAAGAGTAGCTAAGGCAGGCAGGCATCCCACTAGATTTCATATTTACTCTCCGTTAATTCCTCCTGAAAGCTGATACTCAAAAAGGCCTTGTGAAGGAACTTGAATCTATTTAAAGAAGAAGAAGGTGGTGTTGTAGACTCACTGGGCAAACGCATGCGATCATGCCCTCTCTAGAGGAGAGAACATTGGGAGTCACCAATAAATAAAATGCTGCCGGATGCAATTCATCTTTTCTGTGTATTATTATTATTATTATTTTTATCTCCTCGAAACTGCTCATATTCTTTACAGAGCAAGAGGAAATTTTTACAACCATCGAGGCACACCATAAGACATCCGTTGTCCTTCTCAGTCAAGGGCTTTTAAATGAAAAATGAAACGCATTGGTATTTGTTCCCACAACAACGTGATATTTACAGTATGCTTGTTTCGATTGTATTGTACTATCTGACATTTATCCCAGTGTATATTCATTTACTTTTTAGATCAGATACCCTTTATTTGTCCTGATGAGGGAGATTTGTTTTCGAGCATACATGGGCAGCTGCGTAACAAGACCAACACATTGATAACATTCATCCGGTCCTGTCATTCATATTAGAGTTGAACAGTTTCGTAGCCAACAGTACAATAGAGCTCTAAACTTTCAACACTGCAGTGTGGAAACATCAACCAGATAAGAGTAGTTCAAATTCTGGATAGGGCACGCAAGATGGGTCCAGAGATATTTTCCTTGCTAGTTTGAGAACGGGGTGGTCACTCACACCAGCCACCTTCATTGCTGTGCACATCAGATGGTTCAGCTGGGACTCTAGGATAACTGTCAGATTACCAAACCAAGCAGATACAAGAAGATGGATTCAACGTGCATCATCAGAGCGGTGTAACCATTCGCTAGTATACTAGTATGCTATTAGAGTAGCGTATTAGCTCGTGAAAAACAGCGTGCTTAGGAGAACCGTGCTTATTAAACCCTGTAGCCTCTCCAGATTCGGGATTAGGAGGGATCTATTGTGGGCTAAGCGATATTTTATAATAAATAACGTCTGTTTTATGATGTTAAGCTGATCGGTGAGTCAAACAACAGGCTGTCGATGGCCTGTACTGTAGCTTTTGGACTGTCTGCAGAGTAGCTACGGAGATTGGACTGTCCAAATAAAATGGCATTCCAGGCTAATTCTTATTGCTCGAATTGAATTCATCATATTGATTAAAAATGCAAATCTCACATACACCCTGAAACCCCTGAATACAGAATTCCTCTCTTTATATTTGAAACACATTCCTTTCATTCTCATGTCATTGAAGGTACATTTCCTCATCTGAATGTGCATTTTAGAGCTTTAGGTCTAAAGAAAAGCAGTGCTGATTGTCAAATTGTCATCTTTGGTCAGGTATGTAAATAGCCATATTACTTTATCAGGTGCATGAATAGAAAGGAATGTTTGTGGTGATGTAATGTATATGTACAAGAAGATATTTATTATTCAGAAAGCAACAAACTTAAAATATCTATATATATCATACAAAACCTCAGATGATTTCTTCAGCTTATGTAGCTATAGCCACTTAGCTAACATTATCATACATAGCCAGTGAAACTTGCCTGATTATAAAGTGCTCATTAAAGAGAATAGAGTGGTGTTTGGTATCCAAGTCGCTCACTTTATCGCATTAATGCTAAAATTCTTTTTGCAACGGTCAGCATCTTTTGGATCAAAGTAAAATCGGATATATTTTGGCTGCCGAATCTTGCGGCACAGCACGTTGAGGGCATATTGATATCCATGAACGCTTGAAGTAAAGGTTCTTTGTTTTTGTATTTTGTTGACAGGACACTTTTGTGAAATGAAATGAAAGTTAACACTGGTAAAACATTGCAGTACATTCAGAATTATCCATGATAAGTGGGGAGTAGGCCTGGATATTAATCTTGGGTGTTGCGACCAGGGGTGGACATGGTACTGAGAAATGATACTTTATTACACATAACATCATTTACAGACTTTATTTTTTGGAATTCTTTCTATGTGTGGATTTCTTGAGTTGATATCAAAGTCTGGTGAAAATTTCATGCGAATAGCCTTGTTGGAAATATATTTACCGGAAATAAATGTTGACGCGTTCAATACTTATTTCCTCCACTGTATGTTAACTCCTGGAATTGATGCCAGACTAAACCAGCACGAGTAAAGAAAACAGGCTACCTTATCTAAAATTTCCCAGTTAATGTTAGCAAATGAGCTAAATTGACCTCAACATGCTTTCATATTCATGCCGTCTTCTTTGGACGTAAATGAGACGCTTTATTTTACGAGTCTTTGCTTACTCCAGCATATTGAATCAGTCCAAACAGGATTTTGTGGAATTTTTTGTGATTGTTGCAGCCAAAAATACTGATTTTGCTGCGTTTTTTTTTTTCCCTCCAAATTTGCGATGCGACTTAGAAAGGTTTTTTAATGTTGTTGTTTTTTTTCGCGGAAAACTACTTGAATTGGTGAAATTGTTCTTTCACAGTGACGTTTGTTGGTAAACGAGACCTATTAGCTTACTCATTTCCGACCCACGTGAATCGAAGAGGGCCTCGGCTGAATGCGCGTCGTGACGACGTCACACGACTCGACTCGGGCCGAATATGCGGAAAATTTTGCAGCAATTTTGAAAAAAAAAAAAATCGCAAGCTCCTCAGAATATTGCAGAGTTTCCTTGATTTTGCGTTAATTTCTGCGATGGCAAAATCCTGGAGAGGCTGATGATGAAAACTTTCACAGAGGTAGGGACTGGGGTCTGTGGGGGGGGGGGGGGGTTGGGGGTGGTCTCATCCTGAAGTGCAACACTGCAATCTGGTGGATTATCCTTCTTCAAAAGCACACGGATAACTATAGCGCTAAGTACATTGCGTAGCATGAGAAGTTCACAGCAGATGAGATGAGGAATTGGCAGGATTCTTGATCCGTTTTTATCTCGAGTGAACTTGGATATGGATGTATTGGATGCTAAACTGAGCCCATTTGAATGATGTATAGCCAAATGAGAGAAAAACAGACCTTTGTGATTTTTAATGAGCATTTTGAAAGTCTAAATAAAGATGCAAGACTTAAAAACGATGCTTCCCCCCCTCAGAAGTGTATTTAAGCAAGAGTACAAGTATTCAGTTTCAATAATAAAGTATAAATATAGTATTGAAGCACAAATTCCCAAGTATTGTCCACACCTGGTTACGTTTACACATGGATGCTTCAGTATATACTGTATCAACCAATCGATTATGGCATACAACATAATAATTATAAATAAACTCAGTATGATCAGGTCATAAGTTACAAGATACTATGTGATAGTATGAAATACAGCTTTATTTGCTCTAATGTGGAAGAGATAATTAAGCATTTTGCTGATCTGTTATACATGGTATACAGAAGAATAACCAAGGACTCACCACAACTTCAAAAAAGTCCAAAATGAGGTGCGTAGACTGAAGGAATCCAAGGGACACACGTGTACAAAGAAGAGCCTTCACGCTCTAAATAAGAGAAAACACTTTAGGCGTGAGAAAAAGCCACTGTTTCACTGGAGAACAAATTGGCAAACGTTTCTCAAAGCCTGATTACAATGCTGGGTGTAGGAGCCATCTTAACTTAAAAAAAAAAAATCACATGGTAACATGGGTCACATGATAAAGTCACATGACAACAAAACCAAAGGATATGTTACACACCAAAAGGTAAACCCCAAAATAAAGTAATATTATGCTCATCGCCTAATCCCCAAAGTTCAAACATCACATTAACACATACTAAAACAAACAGAAACAGACCATAACCATCGAATCACAACATACAAGATGTTAACCAAATTAACAACGTAAAGACAATATAAGAATACGGAAATCTCACAGATGTATATCTTATGAAGAAAATGGGAGAATTTTCGTGCAACAGTGTCCACATATGAGACTATACCTAGACTCAAAACATTTGCATAAAACATTTTTATAATCAATTAATGTGTGTGTCTTGCAACTGAAAGAATACTGCCTGGAAGAGTGGTGAAAAATTCCATCAAGCCTATAGGAGGACAATTACGCAAAACGCCTACAAGAAGTTATTTCTGCTCAACGGGGCAATACTAGCTTCCGAGCCCAAGGCTGTACATACTTTTTCCACAAAAGAATATCACATCTATTGATATTTCTATGGAATAAATGATTGAAAACGTAACTTTTCCTTGTGTTTTTTTTTTTTTAAGAAGTTTTTCAACTTCGTTAATGTACACTATTTCAATATATATACTATTTCTTATTAATATATACACATGACTGTATATATTTATTCCTGACTTTTCTTAGCCCACATCTTTGGGCACTCTTGTTGCATCCCGGAAAGTAAAATACTCTTATTTTACATTTAAAAAAATATATATTCTATAGGGTTAAAAAATAGTGAGTGGATAATGGAAACCATCCTCGGATTGTGATACAACAGGCCATTGCTCCATGGGAATGGTGAAATGCCACATTGTTCCATTCAGTTCCAAATATTTGGGCACAAGATCCCCATAATGGTCATCCAAAAAAAAAAAAAAAACGAAATTAGACACTGTATTGTATGGATCAATTTGGATTTGTATTACAATCCAGCTGTCTGTTGGATGAGCGTGTTGAACACATCATGATGTTGGCATCCGTATGGTCCACTACGGCCACTTTCCCCCTTACAATCCATCCCTGATGGTGTCTCTCGGCCAAACTGATCCTCATCCACATGGAGGGTTTGATTGGCCAGCAGCTTAATGACTGTGAGAGAAGCAGTCTGTGAATCCCACACACAATTCCGAGCTGAATTTGATAGGAATTAGGGCCGGGTATGAGCTTTTCACGACCGCAGCAGTTCTACAAGGTTCTCAGTGCAAGATGAACCCGATTTCATGAAACATTTGCATGGATTGAACGCACGAGGATAAAAGGGATCGATTGTTAAATTGAATAGGATTTCATAGCAAACCATGTCAAACGCCCCGTCCTTAAACCGCTGAGGTCTAAGGGGTAAATCGGACAAATCGGTCATGACATGACCTGATATTCGTGCGAATTTCACCAGCTTTCCTCGCTCTGATTCACGCTGGTTTCATAGTGTTGTTTTCAGGATTAACTCGGCTGCGATAATATCTGAACATTCAGTGTGTCAGGGTTATATATGCATTTAAAATTTGTTTCAAAAGACATGCGAACAGACTTTTATGTACGCATTTATTTATTTATTTATTTTACATTAAATTGCACTCAATAGATATCTAACATAAAACTTTGCTTTTAAATGAATTAGATGTCTTTTTTTTTTTTTTTTTTTTTTAACTCTTTAATATTTATACCTCCTAATCAAAATTCCCTCAAAACTGCCAAGACATCCCAGGCTCCATTTTAAAGTCTGAGCTTTAATCAAATCGAATCGAATCAAATAAAAACCAAAAAGACTGCCTCTGACTGAAATTTCAGCTTGAAGCTTTGTGATCTTCTGCAGTTTCGTTCAACAAATATCAAAGTTGTTATTAAATCTGTCAAAGAACCTGTGCTTCCTTACAGATTTCATTTCCATGGTGATTTTTTTTTACACCTACGAATAAGTTAAAGTTTGGGTCCACCTCACCCGCACCCGTATAGCCATATGTGGTTCTTCCCCAAACTACCACAAAATTGGAAGCACACAATTGTATATGTGTTTTTGTGTTTTTGTGTGTGCTGTGGCATTACGATTTTTCCCTTCACAGGAACTAACAGGTCCAAACCTGTTCCAGCATGACAGTACCCCTGTGAACTCCCATGAAGACGTGGTGTGTTAAGTTTGGAAGAAGCTGGAAGGACTCGCGTGTCCTCGAGAACCCTGACCTCAACCCCACTGAAGACTTTTGGAATGAACGGGACATCAACATCATTGCCTGACCTCACTAATGCTCTTGTGGCTGAATGAACACAAATCCCTACAACCACGCCCCAAAATCTAGTGGAAATCCTTCCCAGAAGAGTGGAGTGCCTTCCCAGAAGAGTGGAGTGCATTATAACAGCAAAGGAATGGGATCTTGGCCCAAGTCTGCAGAAAAATCGGCGGTAATTTAGAAAAAAAATCGCAAGCTCCTCTGAATATTGTGGAGTTTGCTTGATTTTGCTTTCGTTTCTACCATCGAAAAATCGCTAAATCTTGGAGGGACTGGTACTGTAAATCCTTCCAGGCAGAGAGAAAGAAAATTATATATATATATATATATATATATATATATAGGGACGTGAGAAGGCATTTCATATTGTCGATGCTGGAATTGCTATTGATCGGAAGGTCAGGAGTTCAGCACTGCCAAGCCGCCACTGCTGGGCCCTTGAGCAAGGCCCTTAACCCTCAACTGCTCAGATGTATAAATGAAATAAAATGTAAGTCGCTCTGGATAAGGACGTCTGCCAAATCCCATAAATGTAAATGTAACAAAGAAAAGTCTGTAATCATTGATATGATGAAGGAGTCTCCAGTGGCAGCACTTCGTAACACCTTTGTAAGTTTCCAGACATGGGACTTTTCGAGTTTTTGATATCGATTACTGCATAGTAGTTATGTATAAACAGTCCCTCACCAAACACTGTAATCATTGTTTATGGTATAAACAGAATGCTAAGATATGATCGTTATTTGTTTATCTATGTCTTATGTTAGCAGTTGCAGTTCAAGGAATCCTTCATCACCCACAGCAACCCCACTTCCTGTTTCCTTTCCTTAGCGATTACAGGCAGTCTTGAAGATGTGATTTTTTGGGATATTAGAGTAACATTAGCTAGTTACTAATTCAACAGTAAGAAAACTCACAGTCTTGTGCGAGCGCTGATTAATAATAAGCAGATAATCTATTATCGTTACCAACCAAAGAGCTCACAGTCCCGCCCACTTGTTTTCTATTGACTCACAAGACCGAGGCTCATTAATTCACAGGTCAAAGGTCACCTGGATAAAGACGAGTGAAGTGAAAGTAACCATTACCAGAAGTAAATGTGCCTCCAGTGTCCTTTCCCCTTCAGTTAATTGACTTTGCTTCATTGGCCGCTGCTTTAGTGTCTCCCATAATACCGTGGCAACGGATCAAAAATGTTCTACGGCTAAACCGTAAATGTTGGCAACTTTATTACTACTACTACTACTAATAATAATAATAATAATGTTTAATATTTGCCATTTGTATACAAACCTGTTTTTTCAAGCTGTTTTTATTATTGTAAGTGTTTACAATTCCCACTTTTTCGACATTTTTCAGGTCTCAGGTGCACTTTATATTGACATTTTTTTTATGATTTCTCCCTGGAGTTGGTCGATGTTGGTTTCTAACTGCTATAGTATTGTGATAAATGTCTCTATAATGCAACACAAATCATCAACGTAGTGTTTCATGTTGACGACTGCGTTACTGATGATGAAAAAACATCCACATGCAATAATTATGATGGACTTTAGGTGTTTGCGGTGCAAGTCGGATTCTATACAGTACTCATTTCAACATATTTTCATACTTTTTTTTTTTTTGGCAATTTAACTTGGTGCAAATGTTACCTAAATTCTCGAGTATTCTCCTCTCTCTATTTATGGGACCTATTATTTTGGATTTACCACATTTAGACGTTCACTCTGAATTACACAGCAGGTTAACTGAAGTCGGTTCTAATAGATGGTCTCAGCAGTTACACCCTACTGATGTGCTACACATCTGTAAAATAAAAATTTTTTTTTTAAAAAATCAATCTTTCCTGCTGGACAGTTGGAAATTTCTCATTCTAAAATCCGTGTGTGTATGGCTGAGCCTTGCTCCGTGATGGACTGTGATTTATGACATGTTTTATTACAGGAGCTCTTATCACATCTGAGACAATTCCTCTCTATTAAATTCCTGCACTTCCTCTCTGTTAAACGTCACCACATATTTACACTCCTTTCCTTCTCCCGCTCTCCATCATCCGGACATTTTTCATCCACGTTCCGCCATTTTTCTGGACTGATTTTGGATTTTAAATGAACACTGTATGATTTCAAAGCTCTGTAGCCGAGAAACGAATCAGCCAGGATCAGTCTATTTCACATAACGTCCGCCTGAAAGCTGACTCGGAAGCATTTTAAGTTTTAATGCGGTATTTGCCTTTTGATCTGTTTCCAAACCGAGTGAAAATTGGTTTGTTTCACTTGCTTTCATGCGCTTAATTAAATAGATCAAAAAGCAAGAATCTGGTGGGTCTGTATGGCTGAAAACGTCCTTGTCCAATTCATCTAAGTACATAGAACACAAAGCTCTAAACTTACGACTAGATCATTCGATAAATAACTGGTTTGAAACCTTTTACACCACAGCACGGTCAAAATCTCAAATCTGGTTGGTCAGAAGGTGTACATTATTTTGATATAACAGCATGGCTCGGACAGTAGTTCGGACTGTAACGTTAACGACAGGTTTGAATTAACGCGCTCGTTCTAATACGTCGTTGTTTCTATAGTAACAGCTCATACACAGAGAATTGTATTGATGCATCAACATTGGTGCATTGGGCATTGGTGGCTTGGTGGTTAAGGCTCTGGGTTGCTGATCAGAAGGTCGGGGGTTCAAACCCCAGCACTGCCGAGCCCCCACTGTTGGGCCCTTGAGCAAGGCCCTTAACCCTCTCTGCTCCAGGGGCGCTGTATCATGGCTGACCCTGTGCTCTGACCCCAACTTCCTGACATGCTGGGGTATGTGAAGAAAAGAATTTCACTGTGCATATGTATATGTGATAAATAAAAACTCATTATCATTAACATAATCATTAATCGCTGTAGTATAAGCGGAATAACACTCTCCCATCATGTCATACCACACCCAGCTGGTGTTGATTATTTTCTACAGCACTACAGCTCTGTTCTTTGGCTCAGTTTAGCAGCTCACATCTACAAAAAAAAAAAAAAAAAATGAGGCAGCAACCCAAAATACCCACCATGTTTGATTCACTTCCTGCCTTCGAACACGAACTTCGAACTTCAAACTCGAACTCGAGTGAGTTCGAAGTTCATTTTCGAAGTTTATTATAAGCCTGAAAGGCAATTTTTGGTGCAGCATAAAATTTGTAACCATATCATACAAAACACACAAACAGCAAACACAACATTCTTACAAATTTAAAAGCCTTACAGCAGTGGGAATAAGAGAATGTCTATATCGATTGGTTTTAAGTTTAGGCATACTATACCATACCATACCATACTGTACCATACTATACCATACTGTACCATACCATACCATTCTGTACCATACTATACCATACTGTACCATACTGTACCATACCATACTATACCATTCTGTACCATACTATACCATACCATACCATACTGTACCATACTATTCCATACCATACTGTACCATACTATACTATACTGTACCATACCATACTGTACCATACTATACCATACCATACCATACTGTACCATACTATACCCTACTATACCATACCATACTATACCATACTGTACCATACTATACCATACCATACTATACCATACTGTACCATACTATACCCTACTATACCATACCATACTATACCATACTGTACCATACCATACCATACTGTACCATACTGTACCATACTATACTGTACCATACCATACCATACCATACTGTACCATACTATACCATACCATACTATACCATACTGTACCATACCATACCATACTGTACCATACTATACCATACTGTACCGTACCATACTATACCATACCATACCATACTGTACCATACTATACCATACTGTACCATACCATACTATACCATACCATACCATATTGTACCATACTATACCATACTGTACTATACTATACCATACTATACCATACTGTACCATACTATACCATACCATACTATACCATACTGTACCATACTATACCCTACTATACCATACCATACTATACCATACTGTACCATACCATACCATACTGTACCATACTATACTGTACCATACCATACCATACCATACTGTACCATACTATACCATACCATACTATACCATACTGTACCATACCATACCATACTGTACCATACTATACCATACTGTACCGTACCATACTATACCATACCATACCATACTGTACCATACTATACCATACTGTACCATACCATACTATACCATACCATACCATATTGTACCATACTATACCATACTGTACTATACTATACCATACTATACCATACTATACCATACCATACTATACCATACTGTACCATACTATACCATACTGTACCAGAAGAAAGCAATTTAAATCCATGAAATTTAAATCAATTTAAATCCATGGAACAGTGGACGAGTACAATCTGCAAGAATCACTCTAGCTTTCTGTAAGACAAACCGTTCAAAGCTATTTGATAACCCGGTCTGCTTAATGCCAATAATCTTACTACCTTGGTTGACAATGCCATTCAATGAGTTTCTGTTTTTAACAATTTACATTACCATACCAACAGCATACAGATTCGATTCAATATAAGATTTATAGTACATGGTTATAAGGGTCCTACTGATATTAAAAGTAGAGAGCCTCCGAAGACAGTGTAACAATAACAGTATCATCGGCAAATTTTAAATTATCCTATCTGTGTGTTTACTCACACAATCATTGAGCAAACATGACTCAATTCAGATTCGAATCACTTTCTCAATGGAGTTCACTTGGAAGTGGACGAGACCACTTCTCTCAAATTCTCTCTGACCCTAGTGAGACTGCTGTGCTTTCGCTTGCATAAAGAAACGCACCAAGCGGGAGAAACGCAACAGGATATCGTTTAAACATACTAAAATATGCAATTTTTCAAACCGTTTTTTATTATTCTAAGTGTTTACAATTCCCTTTTTTTTAAAAAAAAAAAAACATTTTGCAGGTGCACCTTGTTTAGGTGTTTAGTTTCTATGCGGTGCTAATTTCAACATATGTTTTCTTCTTTTTTTTTTTGTTCTCAGTTTACCTGGTGCAAATGGTTGCATAAATTCTCAACGCCGAGTCCCAAGACTCATGTGTTCAAGCATAATTGGCTCACTGCTACAGAATGCACTTGAAGTTTTATGCTCAGTTTATGTTTATGCATTAGGGCTGGTTCTAGGTAAATGAAATGCCTTTTTATGTCCAAGCAATAAAAAAAAAAGTCCATTCATGTATTGCTGTAAAATAAATGCGAAATAACAAATCAAAAGGGGTGTAAAAACAAAGAGGGGATGGAAATTGTGTAGGTCGAGATGTATCATTATGAAAAATGACACTATGGAAATAACACTATGATCATAAATAACTTGATGGAGTCTTGTTACATTTCCAATATGGGGAAGTTGATGCTCAGTCCTTGTTACACAAGCCTGCATCTCTTTGCTCTGGAGTGTAATACCAATTTGAATTCAACATTTCTGCTGACTCAAATTTCACCTGATTGGAAAGAAGATGGAATTAAGGGAGGATTGGGCTTTTTCTAGCTTTTCAGTGGCTTTCTGGATCCCAGAGCAGAGCTCCGGCTGATCATGAAAAATAGCCATGAAGACCATTAATAATTCAGTGGCTTATACATATACTGTAGGTTACAGTGTCAGGGATCTTAACGATCAATCCTCTGAAACGTTTAAGAAAACAAACAAAATTAAGCAGCGTGTCATGTTACGGAGAAAGTGTAAAACTCCCCGGTCCTCAAGAAACTAGAGTTGGAGTTACTGCTTTACGTTCCATAAATGTTAAACAAACATGACAGAAAACATTAACATGCGTTTCACACATTTGCCAGCGCATTACAGAAGAACGGTTTTGAATATCAGAGTTCCTTTGATCATTTTTTGTTTGTTTAGACAGGTCTCAAGATGATGTAAATTTGGTGAAGATTTGACAAAATTTGGAGAAGGAGTAGCAAAATGGAAGCATTTTTTAGAATGTAATTGTTACTTTTGACCAGTAGGTGGTGTTGGCACAGCATTTGTTGCATAGCATCAGGTCATGGTCCTGAGAACGCCTACCAAGCTTTGTGTCAGTTTGCGTCAGTTTCTCTTCCTGTTTGGTGGCTTTGCTTTCGGATTCCTTGGCCCATTACGGGCAAACCGTTTGGAATATTAACATTTATTCATAACATTTGGGTACAGATGGTGCCTTGAATGCGTCCTGACTCCAGGGGTGTCTGGCTTTTAAATTTTGAACACACGGTTCAAAGGTTATGACCATAAACCTACTTCCAAATTTGACCCGATGGTGGAGCTAGAGCACTGGCAGCACTTGGCCCAAATTTGGTCAGAATGTTCCGCAGACCCTTCCCAATCAGTGCACCAAATTTCACAACTTTCTACCAGACGGTTCTCTGAAGCAAGACCTCGTCCTTGTCAATGAAAGCGAATGATGTTTGCTTGGTGTGTGTGATATTTATTGCTTTTTAATATGGAGAATGTGCATTAAAAATACATAGCCCCTTCGCTATTTAAACACACACGCCTAATGACAGCAGCGCGGGTCCGTATCCCGTCACAATAGCACACGAAACCGCTTTCAAAGCAAACAAACTGCGCGTCGGGAGGGATTTAATTAGCGTAACTGTGAAGATGGAAGCACAGTGGTGAATAAATAAACACAATGCTTCCGATAGGAAGAAAGAGAGCGGTACATACAGCAGGAAGATTAATAATGTTTCAAATACGCTGTGTATCTCCAAAACAATATAATCAGAAAACACACACACACACACACACACACAATAAGAGTGTGTCTGAAGCTGAGGTTGCATTTCCATCTGTATTCTCATTTAGTCCTCAGAGCTTATTTTGTTACTCTCTCTCTCTCTCTCTCTCTCTCTCTCTCTCTATATATATATATATATAGCTGGAAAAAAAGTAAGTGTTCTGTTTACATTGTGAACAAATGCGAGGCTAAATCTGGTCAGTTGAATTGAATTAGTTGAAAGGATGCTCATCTGTCTGCACTGTCTCAGACGTTGCTGCTGCTGATTAACCGTTTGGCGTCTGAAGTGTTGCCTTTCAGAAGCGTTATTTGGATTCGAGTTATTTAAATTTTACCGCTGTATAATCGGCTTACAATCTTCCAGGGTTAAATACATTATTATTGTCATCGCAGATGTAGCAGTGTTGAATATTTCTTTTTTATTATGATGACCATGGTTTAATAAATCTCCAAATAGTACTGTAATGAGAGTACTCTAATAAGTGAGTAAGATCTTATTGTAGCTTTTACATACTGAAATAATGCCCATGTAACTACAAAAAAGAATAAGTTCGTAAATGTACATATCTCTATTTAATAACTGTATCGTAAAACCTGCCATTATTTAGCTACTGGAGTTACTTTTTGCTGAACTGAAATATTGTACTACAGTGGAAATTCTGCCCTTAATTAAAAGCTGCAGATGCAAATGAACAGAAATCAATTATTGAGCAAATACATAAAAAAAAAATCGGTGTTCAAAACTGTATAAGCGGTAAACTTGTAATAATGATGCGTATTCGTAATTTGAGCCGTCGGGTCGGATTTCGTTGGAAATGTCAGTTTAAACTCATTCGTCTTCGCGTGGTCACGTCACGTCCGTAGACAGAAAGGAGACGAGAAGGCTGCTGTTATCGCGTATGTGGGTGCTGAGGATGGTGGAGTGTTTGTAGCTTAGAACAAGTTGCTTAGAATTGAAACTTGTCATCTAGATGGCTGCTTTTCATCTTAATTAGTTCTAAACGGCAATCATCGTCGGCATCTGGGGAATCGGCTGCTGTCAAAAGCCAAGAAACCTCGAACTGCGGAGAGCCTGCAGTCAAAAAGGGAAAGCGACAGAGCCCGTGCTAAAACGAGAATAAATATGGGCACGGCTTTTGAGAGGTGTACAATAAATAAATAAATAAATAAATAAATAAATAAATAAATAAATATTAAAACAAATAAAAATGTTTTAAATATCTTTTTTTTTTTTTTAAATTAGGGAAGAAATCAGTATTTATTGTTCACTTATTTTTTTACCTTTACTTTTCTTCTTCTTCTTTTTATTTTTTTTTTTAACTTTTCTTCTTCTATTTGAATTTTTTTTTTCTCTTTTCATGCACAATCATATTCATTTTCTAAATTTCCTTTTCCTTTAGAATTTTTGGGTATTAAATAAAGGTACATAGAAATTAAGAAAAACATGTTGTTGTTGTTTTTTTGCCCGTACATGAACAAGGTAGATTATTCTTAATCTTATTATACTCTTTCATTATTATTATTATTTTTTTAAAACCGAAATAACTTTACCTTTGGAGGAGAGGATAAAAGTATATTGTCTAAACACATATTGTCCAATAAAAGTACAAAATACAAAAAAAAAAAAAGGAAAACAGAAATGTAAAGTAGAAGTGTTTTCTTTGGTTATGCAGATCAATTATAACACACAGCATATAAAATGACCTGTACATTGTGCCTGTTATTGACCATATGTTACAGCAAATCCAGTATATTGTTCATTTCTTTGTCATTATGATGTTATGTGCCTTTCATTTTCTACCTTTCTCCAGAACTAATGCTGAAGTTCTGCTTTAATTCTCTTTACAGCTCACTGGGCAGACATTCGGCAGGGCCATCTGCTTCAGTCTCTCGCTTTGTCTTCTCAAGGGTAAACACGTTCGCAGTGGAAGAAGGAGTGGCGTGAAGGAATAAAGGCGAGAAAACAGAGAGAGAGAGAGAGAGAGAGAGAGAGAGAGAGAGAGAGCAGATAGATAAGGCATCATTTTATGGACAGTTCATCTCCATACGCATAGTTTATAATTCAGTGTGGGGTTATCCTGTGTTTACAGCGTCCGTCTGTGTGTGAGTGAGAGAGAGATAGAAGAATATCTAAACAGGGTAGAGGACAACTCTCCAAAATAAATAAATAAATAAATAAACTCATGCCATTGAACAAATCTGTGCCAATAAATAAATAAATAAATAAATCCTCCAATCTCAAAACGTGTCCAAGTGAGATTGTGCTATTGGTACTCAAGAGTAAACATAATCAGCAATGCTGTGTAACATTTCTCAAAAGTGCTTCATTATCTGCCACCTAGTTTTGTCCTGACTCAGCTCCGCCCTGACCACACCCACAATCATCGGTAGCATTGTTTTCCAGTTGATATTTGTGTGATTTCCTGGGAAAACTGTTCACATGGTTCAATTTGAACGTTTTCTACTGTAGTTCGAAAAATAAAACAATTCCACGTTTTTTTTTTTCCTTTCACTCGCATCCAAGTTTGGTTACCTGCGAAAGGGGGAAAAAGGAGACAATCGCATTTAAAGGTTTCATTCCAACTATGACGTCTCATCGTTTTAACAGCCAGAATCGGATTACAAACTGAACTATTCAAATCTGATCTCAGTTTCATTATGAGACTTGGACTTACAACGACTTGATCGAAGCGTGACGCTTACTGTGTGAGGAAATCATACTTAGCTAGCTTTCTAACTTTTGTTTTAAACTAGCTCTTTACACCGTCACATAAGCACAGATGACAATCCGATATGAACCCGATTAAGACGATACTCTGATTAAGAAACTAGCATGTAAACAGAGATTATTGAGGACCTTAATCCGATTAAAGTCATACTCAAAGTAAACACAGATGGAATTAAGACGTGTGGAGTATTTCCTGTTTTAGTCGCGTTATCGACATGCGTTACAGACATGTACACACCTTAATCACACTATTAACGTCGTGTGGGAGTTTTCACCGCATTGTGCGACAGGACACGTACACACACGGCAGCGCTCGACCGTTTGACGGCAAACAAGAGAGCACGGCTGCGTCCCAAACCGCGTACTTACCTGCTATAGTAGGCGAAATACACGTATTACATGTATACATGAAACCTTGAGAGGAACCAGACTCAAAAGGGAACGCATCCTCAAATTCGTTATAGTTTTCGCATGAAGTCTCTTCTGTGTTGTTTTGTCCTAGTTCTTGTCCTATCTTCGTTTTGACATTGTTTTGTCTATTATTTAATAAATGTTGCAAAGTACATTTTACTGAATTATGTTTTGGGTTCCTTCGAGTTAAAGTGTCGATCGCGCAATTCTGGAAAAATTTCACGGAGACATGGGATGTGATGGGTTTTCACAGAACCCGACACACATACTTAGCGACCTGTAATGTGTGGCAAATCTAGGCAGGGAGCAAGTGCGTAAACTCAGCGGTGGAGTTATCTAGGGCAAACTGCTAATCATAATCAGAGATCTAAGTGGGAATCAGAACGCATGGCAGACGGGCTCAACATAGGGCGATCCATAATCATAATTAAAATTAGGTCAAAACCAGGAAGCACATGGAAACAAGGCATGGACTAATTGTAACTAAGACTTGATAAGACTTCAAAAAGTGCCACAGACAGAACCGAGTATATTCATTTTCTATACTAGACATACATGACATGGGCAAATGTATGTGGACATCACACCGATAACTGGTTCTTCCACAAAGTGTTTGGAGGCACACATCTGGATTGAATGTCTTACTGTGCTATAGAATTGCAATTGAACTAACAGGTCCAAACCTGTTCCAGCATGACAGTACCCCGTGCGCAAAGCGAGCTCCATGAAGATGTGATGTGTTAAGTTTGGAAGAAGGTCGAAGAACTTGAGCGTCCTGGACAGAGCATTGACCTCAACGCCACTGAACACCTTTGGGATGAACTGGAACCTCCTCACACAACCTCACTAAAGCCCTTGTAGGTGAATGAACACAAATCCCTACATCCACTCTTCAAAATCTAGTGGAAAGCCTTCCCAGAAGAGTGGAGGTTATTATAACACCAAAGAAGGGAATAAATCTGGAATGAAATCACAACAAGCACACATGAGTGTCATGGTCATGTGTCCACAAACTTTCGCCTATATAGTGTACAATGACCTATGCTTATTTCAAGGACATTTATATACATGATCATTAAATGCATTTATTATTATTTTTTTAATTCTGCAGAGTTGTATCACTATAATGTGTATTATATCACCATCTATACTCTTTTTATATGGTGTGTGATTACCCCTAAACATTTTGGTTGCACAGCTGAAACCTCAATATTCGGAAACCTCAATATCTCGGCTCAGGATGTTCTCTAGAGCGCATTACAAGGTACATGTAAGTAAGTAAGTAAGTAAGTAAAGCTTTATTTATATAGCACCTTTCCAAACAATGTTTACAATGCGCTTTACAGACGACATATACAAGCGAATAAAATCAGCAGTAAGAATAAATAAAAAAAAATAAGCAGTAAAAGTAATAAAAGACAATAAGCAAAAAAAGAAATAAAAGGCTAAGCAAATAAAATAGAATAAATAAAAGAACACAGATAAAACCAAGTATGGAAAATGAATTGCTTTGAGGAAAGGCCCCAGTGAACAAATGCACATTCAGATACGTTTTAAAAGTGCTAATCGTATAACCTGCACTTCGGTGGTCAGGGAGAGAGTTCTACGGTTTAGGCTTGCGGTGATTAAAGGCCGAGTCCCCGCTTTTCAGCCGCGTTTTGGGTACAACCTGCAGGCTGCAGTTGGATGACCTGAGTGATCTAGCAGGCGTATATTTAGTGCTCGTATTTCAAAGGGATGTACGAGCACCACCATGCAGACGTCTGAGAATTAATAACAGGATTTTTTTAATCAGTTCTGTAAGACACAGGGAGCCAGCGGAGTGATTTAAGTGCCGGCGTGATACGATTCTTCAGTCTAGTACGTGTCAGCATTCTTGCAACTGCATTCTGAACTCTTCGGAAGTGTTTAATGGAGCTCTTTGGTAAGCCAACCAAAACACTGTTGCAGTAGTCGAGTCTTGATGTAACAAATGTATGTTTGAGTTTCTCACTATCTGAGGGGGAGAGAATATCATGTACTTTAGAGATGTTACGAAGGTCATAGTATGCTGTTTTATAAATATTGCTAATATGTTGTTTTTTTTAAAAAAAAAAAAAAAACTGAGATCACTGTCAAAAAACGATCCCTGAATTCTTAACGTAGTCATTTGCCTTGAGAGACAAGGAGTCTAGATATGTCATGATTAACTTTCTCTGTGCGTCATTTCTGATAATATGTACAATTGTAAACATTTTGCACATCCGTGTTCCTTAGACTTAGCACTTAAGTCCGACTGTAATGCTCAAGATTGCTTACAGTTCCACTTTCAGGGGCAATTTATAATGGGAAGGGTTTGAGTCTCAGTCTTAATTTTTTTAGGGGGTACCTTGGTAAGTATAGTGTGCATGCAGAACATTTCAGATTTGAGACTACTCTTGTTTTTTTGTTTTGTTTTTTCATGGTGGCAAGAAAGTGCAATTTTTTAAAAAATTCTCCTCACTTTAGGGTTGAATATCTCTGGTGGTAGATCAGATACAAACCTGAAATTTTCACAGAAATAAGTCCTCTATAGTAGCAATCTGCTGTAAAAAATTTTGCCTTTTAGATGGGAGGTAAACTCTGAGGACAGTGGACCCTGAGGACCAGATTTGAAGAACCAGCCTGATCTGTCGTGTTGGTACACGTGTACACTTAGTATGCGTGAATAGAATTTATGGAATTACAGTGATCAGATGGGTGTTTTACAAATGAACAATATCATGAACAGAACTGTGGTGTTGTTTCACCTGGGATAAAAGCAGTAACTTCTGAGCTGTTGTCACTTATTGGTTTTATCACAGGAAAAACAACACCACAGCTATAGAAGACTTATTTCTGTGAAAATTTCAGGTTCGTATCTGGTCCCCCACCAGAGATATTCAACCTGAAAGTGAGGGATTTTTTTTTTTTTTTTTTTTTTTTTAGCATTACATTTGGATATAAATTCTAAGTCTAATGAAACAGAATCTGCAAAATGTTTATACATGTCCATGTACCTTGTAATGTGTTCTAAAGATCAGCTTTTGTTCCAAGGAGCTAGGCGCCGAGATACTGAGGTTCCTAATTTCCAAATTTTATTGTGTGCCATGACACAAAGATGGCTCTTGTAGTTCAACCAAGTAAAATAAATAAATATAGAAATAAAACAACAGGTTGTTTTGCGATGTCAATACGTACAGGTAATCATTCAAAACAAAAACAAAAAAGATAGAAAAATTAAAAACAGTCAAGAAACTAACTTTGCAATTATTGGACCACTTGAGATGGAATGACCCAAATCTATATTGTCTACAATATCTATATTATTCTATGTTCTTATTGAATTCCTCATTTCTGCAAGCTAGACTAGTAATGCAATTAAAGCAACCTTGGCAAAATTTCATTATACTACTACTACTACTACTACTACTAATAATAATAATAATAGTTATTATTATTATTATTATTATTATTATTATTATTATTATTATTATTATTATCCATCCATCCATCCATCTTCTATACCGCTTAATTTTTTTCAGGGTCACGGGGAAACCTGGAGCCTGTCCCAGGGAGCATCGGGCACAAGGCGGGGTACATCCTGGACAGGATGCCAATTATTATTATTATTATTATTATTATTATTATTATTATTATTATCATCATTATTATTTCATCATTATTCAATGAAATAATGGATCTTGGCTGATTAATCAGACTTCATCAAACGTACATCCTCATCTAGCAAGCTAACACTGCTAGCTAGTATTAGAGATAACAGGTAAAACACATCCTTCCATATTTACTCTGTTGGATTTCCTGTCCACGGATAGCTGTGGCATCATCAGGAATCAAACTCATGATATTCGTACCATAAGGAACAGGTATTATAACGAGTTTTAATAAGTGAAAGACATCAGGCGTTAACAAATTAGTATATCTGAGCATATAATATTGAAGACTATACAGTAAATATTTAATGAATGTCCCACTGATTAGACTCTTACATTATTATACTGGCTGGGCTAATTAATTAAAAATTGGTTTGTATTTTTTTTTTTTTTTCCATGACTGTGCTTGCTAAACCAATTTCCTTGTTGCATGCTAATTACCAATTACTCAGATGAATAATTTCTTATCACTTAAAAGTAGTACAGCATTAACAGTTTTATATAACTTTATATAAAATTACACTGTACTAAAACTCCTAAATAACACTTTATACAATGTCTGGAAAATAATAAATTTTTTTTTTTACTTCTCTCATGCACTAGCATCGTTAAAACGTCTGCAATTTTCCTGTTGTGCCTCAGGTATCCATCACATCTCGTTGTCTCTAATTGGTCTTTCAGGTGAAATAATGGATAAAACAGAGCAATCTTGAGTGCATGTACTTGGGAACGGTGAAATAAAGAGAGAAAATAATAAGTTAATTTAAAAGACAGGGCCAGAGACCTTCTCTTTAATGACTCTGTACAAAGAGATTAAGTTTCCAAAGTCTTTATTTTTTTTTTTCCTCTGGAATGCAGTGACCAAAAATGCAAGACGAGACTGAAATTATCCACTTTTCTGAGGCTGACCCCGAAAAACGGCCTTGTCTAAATGTGCAAATGAAAATGTTTTTAATGGAAAGAATTCTCGTTGCTCGTGTGGTTGCAGTATAATGTAGCCTGTGTGAAAATCTGAAGAAATGGTTCACTGGTATATATATATATATATATAAAAAAGATGTAATACAGGAATATTTTAGAATGAAGTTTCATGGGTCATCGGTGTTAAAAATCAACCCTAAGAAATGGGTTATAATACATTCATTCTAATATATCTGTTTTATCCTTTACTCTTAGCAATCAGATCTTATCATAATTCAACCTGATTCTCAGAGTTCTGTCAGTCTGATATCTGATTCACTGTGGTGCTCCAATAAGAGCCGATAAAACAATTACATTCAGGAGACATCCTTATCCAGAACGACTTACAGAAGTCTTCAATGAAAAAACACATCCTCGTGCTAGTTCACTAGGTCAAGGACTGAGAGGACCATCAAGCAAAACCCTGTTGGAGGAGTGTAATACAGAATGTACTGAAACTACTATTTTGCAGAATGTAATTAAATGCTAATCTAAGTGATTGGTGAAGTCATAGGTCTTTGCTCCTCGTCCCAAGACATCCAGTGTCTGATATGTTCTAACAGCCAGGGGGAGTTTGCTCCACCACCTGAGTGCCAGGACATAGGCAAGTCTTGATTCTCGATTCTAGTGGACTAGTTCAACAAACAGACTTCATGTAAAAACCATAATGAACTTTCTTTTATTTTCACACTCTCTGTTGTTACCCAGATGAGGACGGGTTCCCTTCTGAGTCCGGTTCCTCTCAAGGTTTCTTCCTCATATCATTTCAGGGAGTTTTTCCTCACCACCGTCTCCACCGGCTCGCTCAATAGGGATAAATTCACACACTTAAAATCTCTATCCTGTGTTTATATGTTTCTGTAAAGCTGCTTTGAGACAATGTCCATTGTTAAAAGTGCTATACAAATAAAATTGATTTGTGTCTTCCTTGTACCTTAAGGGAAAGTGGGTCCAGTCGAGCCATGCTAGAAGCTTATAAGGAGGGTGGTTGCTGGTCCATTTTTGGCTTTGAAGGCAAGCAACAGCATTAGAAATCTGATGTGAGCAGCTACAGTACGTATGTACACTGGACGGAGTGTAACTATGGGATGGTGTGCGAGAACTTTGGGAAGCTGAAAACAAGTGCAACTACTTTCTGGATCAGTCGCAGTCCTGCCAGGAGTGACTTACAGTGTTCCGCTTTTGAGATGACTGAAAGGGACTGAATAAGCACCTGAGTGGCCTCTACGGATACAAATGGCCAGATCCTCCTGATGATGTAAAGGAGAAACCTGCAACAAAAAGTCAGGCTAGCGATGTGAGAAAAGAAAGACAGTTGGCTGTCCATACTTCCCCCGAAGTTGTGTGAAGTGTCAGATAGTGTGATCAGAGTGTTTGTCCAGGGACATCACAAGATACTGACATGAGGATGCATCTCGGGGGATCTACAGCAGCTCCGTCTTGCTGGGACTTAGCTTCAGCTGATAAGCTGCCATCCATGACAAGATGCCTGCCAGACATATTGATGAGATCTGTGCAGAAACATGAGTGTCTGAGGGAAGGAAGGAGAGGATGAGTTGAGTGTCATCAACATACTGTAGCAGCGGTGTGGAAACTAGAGCTGCAACAACTAATCGATAAAATCGATCATGAAAGTCGTTGTCAACGAATCTCATTATCGACTGGTTGTACATTTACTCATTACATTACTTCCGTTCCGAAAACACGCTTCGGAGGGTAAATACTAAAGTTTTGTCCCAAATGACACTTACACTATGTACTGTGTACTCTACCGTCTAGTGCATTGTTTCTGCAGACCCCTAGTGGTCAGTGGTTTAATTGCACGTGATCCGTAGGAAAATGTTTCAATAATATTATATATATTTTTTTGTTAAATGTATCAAAATATATTCAAATGAGATGTTTTAAAATTAACCAACTTGGTTATTCGCGTGCATTCACAAATATCACGTTAGCTGAGCTGACGATCGTTCATTGATGGATTTATTTTAAATTTATTTACAAATGAAATGATAATTTGCAAAAACCTGAGTGGTAGACAAGTTCAAGTGTTGCATTGATGGATAAAATAAACAAAAGATAATTCAGAGAGTCAAATTAAATGTCACACCAACAATAAAATTTAAACCTGGTATTTGTACCAATTTTCATAGATGCAAAAAAAAGCACTGAATTAAACTACAGTCCTAAATGATAATAGTATATATTCTAGTGTGGGTCTGTGTGTATTGGGTTCTTTTCAGTCTTATATAATCGGACAAAGAGTTGTGTAAAGTTTTAATCTGAAGTTTATATTTGCAACCCTCAGTATGTGGATTTTATTTTAAATAAAGGAAAAAATGGTACTGAAAATTTGCCCCCATCCGATTAATCGGAAAAGTAATCGGCCAACTGATCAATTATGAAAATAATCTCTAGTTCCAGCTCTAGTGGAAACCCATGTGAGGATATTTCTAAACTGATAAATAAGACATTCTGATTGGTTGTGGTTTGACCCAACCACTCAAAAACATGTTTGCAACGAAGATGCAGGATAAAAACAGATCAATGAACTTAATAAAAGAGCAAAACCCACAGGTTTATATTCAAACCAGTTGTTCTTTCTGTGTGGGGGATAGAAAGAAACACCCAGAGTTGACCGTGGGATTGACCCTGACCAGAATAAAGCGCTTTCTGAAGCTTAATGAACGAATACATTTGATTTGGATAGCATGTAAAATGCATGCAAAAAAGTTTTGCCAAGGTTTGGGTGGATCTGCATAAAATCAGAATACATTTATGATAAGAATAAATGAATGAATGATTGCATACAGATACAACCGTTGCTTGTGTCAAAAGTCAAGTGTTGTCAAGTGTGCATTAGTATTTACACTGGAAAAGTTATGTGCATTCAGAGTCGGGTTACACAGCCGCTTAAGTCGACTTCCTAAGCAGCCACACATCAGAGGTTGCCAGATTTTTCTTGAGTATAAGCATCTGACATGGGGTTTTGCTCTAGGGTCTACACCGCTGCATTTTAAAAACAAACTTATCCTTTAAGCTTGAAAAAAAAAAAAAAAAGTTTAAAATTGTCTTTATTGTTTAAACTTCTGATCTTTTGTTAAAAAAAAAAAAATTCACAAAAATACTCTGCTCTCATGGATTTCAAATGATTCCAAACACAACACAGGTTTTATCCTAAACATAGCTTTGCTAAATATAGGTGTGTAACAATTACTGGCACCCCTATGATTTCATATGAGAAAAATATATTTGAAGTATATTCCCACTGATATTTAAAAATTTTTTTAGTACACCTGGGTGACTAGGAACAGGAAATTGTTCAACCATGACTTCCTGTTCCCCACAGGGGTATAAATATGAGGTAACACACAGGCCAATTTCCCTTAGTCATTCATAACAATGGGTAAGACCAAGGAATATAGCTGTGATGTGCGGCAAAAGGTTGTTGAGCTTCACAAAATGGGGCGTGGCTATAAGAAAATAGCAATGATCCAAAATGATCCAAAACATACATCAAAATCAACACAGAAATGGTTTACTGACCACAAAATCAAGGTCCTGCCATGACCATCCCAGTCCCCTGACCTGAACCCCATAGAAAACCTGTGGGGTGAACTGAAGAGGAGAGTCCGCCAGCGTGGACCTCGAAATTTGAAGGATCTGGAGAGATTCTCCATGGAGGAACGCTCTCAGATCCCTCGCCATGTATTCTCCAACCTCATCAGGTATTACAGGAGAAGACTCAGTGCTGTTATCTTGGCAAAGGGAGCTAGCACAAAGTATTGACTAAAAGGGTGCCAATAATTGTTGCACACCTATATTTAACAAAGATATATATATATATATATATATTTTGATAAACCTGTGTTGTGTTCGCAATTGTATGATATCCATGAGAGCAGAGTATTTTTGTGAATTTTTTGAACAAAAGATCAAAAGGTTAAACAATGAAGACGATTTTTCACAGTTTTCTTTGCTCATATTTACCATCGAGGGTGCCAATATTAACGGAGGGCGCTGTACATGACTCAACATTAAATAGAAAATGAAAATGAGCTATGACTCAAAAAGTCTCCTTTCTCCTGTTCTGAGCAGTAAATAAAGCATCCAGGTTTGCAGGTCTCATGGTTATGCAGTACATAAGGTTGTTTTTTTTTTTTGTTACGTTTTGTTTTTTTTCCCATTAGCTGTTAATGCACCTTTACTCTTTTCTGCTCATAGAGTAAACCCAAGCTGCTGCGAATAAGTCTTGGTTGGAATAGATTGGAATTTGCAATCGTGACACTAGACAAACCACAAACAGACCTTAATTCACATTTTTTTTCTTTTGATAAGCTAGCTGAATAGCTTCGGTTATAAGCCTTTCTCACTTTACACAGGAAATGGCTGATGATGAAGTGTACTATTCCCTTCCAGTCTGTTAGGTTCTTTTCAAATCCATCTCCTTTTATTTGCAGTTACCACTTGGCCTTAAACACCAACCCCTAATCCCCCCCACCACTACACCCCCCACCCGATCCATACAAACACTTGTAAGGCTGAATGAACACACTTCCGAGCTTTGTATTTAGTCTTTAACAAGACATTACCCAGGTGTCACCATTAGCCGTAGCATTGAGATCATTTCCATGTACTGCTTTAAGAGCGTAAAGTACGGGAGATGATTAGAGGCGTAATAATGAGGCTCTTCAGGTTTGTGGCTTGAAGATGTGTTACGTTGTCCTGTGCTTTAATGTCAGCGGTGTTCTTTTATCTGAAGTCTCATTAAAGAGCGTGTCAAGAGGTTGTCATCCGTGGTAATAATCAGGGGGAAAAAGACGGCGACGTCGGGTCGCTTTAAAATCGCAAACACAGACAAAAACACCTTTCTAAAGAAACATAAGCCTCCAGTCTGTTGAGACTGTGGGCCATTGGGTAATATCTTTGTGTAATGTTTTTCAACTAATCAAAGTCTTCTTTGAACGACAATCCAGTTCCATCTTTTGCCGCTGTTATCGTCAACGTATGCCAAAGAGCCATACTCTACCTAGCACACGCTAATGGCTGAAACATTAACCCAAGGTATCTACAACACCGCAAATGATGACGTCCATCCAAAACTTTCCTGTTTACTTGGACTTACTCGACTTGTATTGTTACTGTGAGGTTATACTGTTCAGTACTCTAGAGGGCGATAAAGAGTCTTAAAAAACTTTTTGTTAAGTTAACTTAAATGAATAATAAAAGTTCCAGATAGTACTACAGCGCTTTATAAAATCAAAGAGCCATCCAAGTATTTCCAGAATCACAGGATATCCATAGCCACTTGCCCCATTCCACATAACATGCCATTTTCAATGGCTGTTTGATCAAATTATCACAAATGACATATTGCCATGAAAGTAGCTTCGGCCCTTAGCTGACTATTGCGCCTCTTAATAGACGCTATAGTCAGGAATAGGAAATAGGAATAACATTATTACTTTGGATGATGGAAATAACCAGCCAGCACCCACGGTTTCACACGGGAACCCGAGCTGAGATCTTATCTCAGACATCTATACAACCGCTATAGTCTGAGCTGGTTGTTAAGTGAGGACGGGTCAGTATGAAACCGTTTCATTTCCTCAGAGGTTCATGCACTAGGTCCATCCGTTGCTTTGTATAAATAAACATACAGACGTATTGGGGCAGCTGTGGATAAGGGGGTAGAGAGGGTTGTCCACTAATTGCAGGGTTGGCTGTTCGATTCCTGCGACTTCCACATGCGAAGTGTTCTTGGGCAAGACACTGAACCCGAAGTTTCTCAAGATGGCAAGCAAGTGCAGGCTGTGTGTGTGTGTGAACGGGTGAATGAGAAACAGTGTAAAGCACTTTGTTGTATAAAAGTGCAGACCATTTACATATTCGCGTGTTAAATCTCTAACACTGACCGTACAGTTCGCTGTTTTGAGGAGGTAAATATTAGCTAGCTAGCATGTTGCTAACAAAAGAGCAACATGGAGGTTTTCCAACTTTGTACTGTACTGTAGCTTGAACGCATGGACGTCATAAATGACATAATTCCGAGCTCCGATTTGTCACTCCTGAGGTAAATTGACTGCAGCGCAAGAACCACAAATACCGAATGATTAATATCGAATGTGAAATAAATACGAATCATTATGAATAAAACAAAAACAGTCGATAAAAACACCTCTGTGAGAAATCAGGTATCCCGCATAAGCAGAAACGTCAACGTGTAAGGATGTGAATCGCGAAACATCGTAATTGATGTTAAATCAGTATTCACGCCGCATTGTGTACGCAGAGAGTTGTTAGGCACGGTGACTAGCGAGGCAGCTGTACAAACAACACGTCAATAAGTGAGCTGTTTAAAGGGACGCTTCGGTGGGTTTGAGCATCGGATTTCGCCAAATACTTACCATTGATTCCTCTTGGCAGGAACTACAAAGCAAGGGAGGTAGGCAAAAGAAAAGAAAGCAAGAGGAAACGAAAAAGTTCAATGAAATAAACGATAAACGCTCCTTCGCTGTGTGGGTTTGACTGGTGCTTATTTGGTAAAATATGTTTATTTCTGATATCTGGACAATAAAATAAATAATATATGTCTTATATCTAAGCCAAAGCTTGTCCTGTTACAGAGAAACCACCAAAGCGTAAACTCCTGAAGATACAGCTTTACCTCTGACGGTTACAAATCACTGACACTGGAGACTCCTTCCATAAATGAAAGCGCACCTATTACGGTTTAAAGGTCCCATACGATAGATTTACACGCATCCGAGGTCAAAAAAGACACTTTAACGCGCTCATAATTTAATCTGCAGCATCGTAACCGAAAAAGGTTCCATACTGCAGCTTTAAATAACATATTCTCACATTTTAAACATAAAAAAAAAAAAGTACAATGACAAGTTAAAGCACCGAGACTACTGGACGCTCTAGTGTCTCCTTTGTTAGATGTATAATGTCCTTTCTGAACTTTACTTCTTTCAAGTGTGTGTCTCTCCACTTCACACGCAGGTTTAAACTCTGCATCAAAGTCAGAAAAGGGTGAATGCTAAAGCTTAATTAATCATTCTTGACAAACTGCATAGGCTAATTAGCTTTGCCAATAATAAAGACACCTCTCCATGCCTTTCTGAAGAAAAAGGAAAGTGAACGAGACACAAGGTCAAACCCTGAAGAAAAGGTTACTGTGCTTAATTCGATCAGTATTACAGCTCTCACCCTCAAATGTTCTTCACTGTATAAAATGAACCATTATATTGAACTATATTGTAGTTTGTCTTGATTTTAGTATTATAGTGGTATTAATCGTCACGTGACCGGAGAAATTCACGTTCTCTTTGCACATCATGAAGCACAGCTACGGACCTTAAAAGTCTGTTACTGACATGTTAATAATATCGTACTGCTTTATATCATACCGAGAAAGAAAGATCTAGAAACAGGACTACTGTTATAACACACGTTGTTTCGAGTGCAAATGCGTACCCGGGACGTTCCAGCTAGTGTAGTCATTTCAGGTATGACTCACGAGGGGTTAACCATTCTTATTAACCAGGCAGAAAAGGAAACATACACAAAACTCAAATAAATAGTAAACATAGCTGAAAGCTCAGGACTCAACACACAAGCCGCAGCGTCAAGACTTCAGAAGGACTGGGCGATGATTCATTCGCAAACGTCTTTTTGAACGAGTCACTATGGCGAACTAATCGTTATCGGCCGCTGGAACGCAATCAGTCATCTCTTTGGTTCAATACTCCGGATGGCTTCACAATTACACTCATTGTACCGATAATCATTCTAGCATTAGCTAAAAACCTCAAAGGGGGCGGTCTGTATTTATCACGAGAGCGCGTCATTGGCCAAGAGAACAGACGCTGAGCTGACACCAGGGTGAAATGAGATGATCTCTGAGAGCTGATTGATATTGCTTCCTGTTTCGTAAAAAGCAGTACTACTGCGCATGGTGAGAACTGTGATGCTGCCTGCGGTAGGCTATCCACAGTCACCGGTACAGGTAAAGAGGGCATTAGTCAGAGAACCAATCGAGAAAGATGAGAAGAAGAGAATCTTTGAAGGAGCTGGAGAGATCCACGGCTCAGATGGGAGAAGCTGTTTCCAAGACAAGTGTAGATAGGACACTCCACAATGAAACACAAGAAAAGAAGAAAGAACAACAACAACAACAACAAAAGCAGGTTGAAGGCTCAACAAACATCAAGGGTTTGCTGCTCTGATGAGACCAAAAATGAACTTTTTGTCCTTTGATGGAAATCCAACACTGGTTACTTATCATCTTGAGAACGCTAACCCCAGTCTGAAGCGTAGTGGTGGTAGCATCAACTGGAAATGCTTTTCCTCAACACCCCCAACACACACACACACACACACACACTTTCATTCATTCTTCATTAACATACTTGTCTCTATCTGATTATCTTTATCTTATAGCTTATTGTAAAATAGCTTTAAGAATGATTCAATTCTGACTTCTTTTATGATATCGGCTCGACCGAGGAGCAGCATTAAGTCCAGTGCCACGCTCTGATAGTTTAATGTCATCACAAATGTATGTTTCGGCTGTAAATGCACTAAGATAACTGCCTTTTGAGGCTAATATGAAATACTTAAATGTGACGTTATTTATTCATTAATTAAAATGTTTGTTTTTTTTTTGCACTGAGGACATCAGAGAAGACGCATGTAAATCAGAGGCGTGGCTTACGCGGCCGTGCACGGAGCGAACTTTCATAGATAGGCATAGAAGATGAGTGTCTGATGAGTCGGCACGTAAGCGAGTAAATTCCATTAACAGAAAAAAAAAACACTTTATTTTTATTCATTTAACAACATAAAAGTGAATAGTGAATTTAAAACGTGATAAAATAACCTACAGCGGCGCACACGTCACGATTTTATGACCTCGATTTAGCGTCTCATGGCTTCATTCATTAGGAGCACGATGTAGAAAAAAGAAAAATGAATAAAAAAAAGAATAACAGAATGTGCTGGATCAAGAACTATATATAAATATAAGGTGATGTAGTGTGGAAATTAAACTTGCAGGGATTGATATGTAATGTGGGGATAACTAGGACTATTCCTAGTTGCTAATACTTTCTCATTCATAAAGCTTCATATTATTCTGTTTTCCGTCTTCAGTCCACTTTTTTTTTTTTTTTATCCCTGATTTGTTTCCTCGACCGCATGAATTATTACATTTACATCCAAAAATGTTGTTTGTTTTTTTTTAAGTGAATTTTTATTATTTAAAAAAGTTAAAGTAACTAATCAAGTAGTTGGTAAACTGTTGCCGTGTGGCAACAATGCGCAGTGGTGGAAAGTGGCATGTAGTCAAAATAACACAAAAATGTTTAAAAAGGTTACAAGTCCGATTACTGCATTTATTTATTCATTTATTTATTTATTTATTTTGCTTTATATCTTCTAGAAATTATATTACAGTTATAAAAAAGTACGTGGATGGATGTACTCACTCAAAATCCATCCAAAAATTAGATCCAAGCTTCACTTTGGGTGAGGTATCTTTTTAATTCGTTCGCTTGAAACATACAATTTTAGAAAATAAGGCGCCGTTGCAAACTGTCTGAAATTATAACAGTTTTTCTTACTTTAAATGTGAAAAAAAAAAAATGTAAATATACTATTAGAGAAGCCGAGTGTTTTTTTTTTTGTTTGTTTTTCTTTTTTTGAACACACATACTGTACCACGGTTCCATTATCACATTTTGTTGCCATATGGCAACAATTACATCTTACCATTGAACAGAATACTCAAACGTATATAAACGTGTTTAAATGGCAAAAAAATAAATAAATGTTAATTTATCTCAGATAGTGTTTACTTGCTTTTTTTTTTCCTTTAAGTAGTTTTGCCTGAATATTGAAAAAGTAATCACATTTTGAGAACACCTCCGATAATATCCTTCACCATGCCATGTGACTGCAGAAAAGGAAGCGCAAACGGCACTTCCTGGTCATGTGACGTGCCATTTCTTTTGCTATGTCAGAGTTAAAGCCCACGTTTTCCAGTTAGACAGGAAAATAGAAGTTTTGTATTATTGCCTATGGAAACATTGGAGGTAAATCAATTGTTGCCATATGGTAACGCCATGCCGTAAACGCGAGCGCTTGTTTTTAAAAGTGCTAGTCGTCTAGACGCTATTGAAAAACCTTGTCCGAAAAGCTTCTCCTCGAGAACAATCTGGCAACCCAGGAGGTGTGACAATCATGCTGCCTCCTTTCATAATCTGAATCGGAAGCCCAGAAAAATAGATTTATGCAGGCGCGTAACCCGATTCTGAATATGTGTAACTTTCCCTGCGTATATATTATGCTCTCTCTCTCTCGCTCTCTCGCTCTCTCTCCTTGTGAGTGAAAACCATCAGCCACCTACTCATCAGAAATTGAGATAGAATGCATGTGATCCATCTGTGGAGGTGCGAGAGGGAAAAAAAATCATGTTTTTACTTTGATATACAATAATAAGAGAAAACGCAGCACTGAATGATTGATTTTGTTTGTCTCTCTCTCTCTCTCTCTCTCTCTCTCTCTCTCTCTCTCTCCATGGTGTTGCGCTGATCCAGCAGTACGATTGTAAACGAACACGCAGATTGAATCGTTCAGAGTTGGCCATGAATAAATATGAAATGAAAAACATTTCCTTCTTTTTCTTATTGAGGCACTTTTTCTCTCCGCCGCTGCCAACAGACATTTGACTTGACGGCGTAATCAATGCGTGCGAGTTAAACAAACACACACACACACACACACACACACACATATACTTTACACTTTTTCCCCGGGGCGACGCTACCTGCCTCTGAAATCAAACCTATGTCATTTTTATGGCTAGAATAAACTCAGTAGGCCAAAAAACGTTCAAAGGCCATTTGCAGAGTCAATTCGTGTTTTTTTTCTCTCATGGGAAATCACGCCATCAAACCTCACGCACAAAGCAGAGGCAGCGCAGTGTGCATTATTCCTACATCATAATTCCACTACCAGGACCTTTTATAATCTCATTAGTTGTCACCTGCGACAATAAAAAAAAAAATTTATTCTGTCGTTTTTCACTAATGAAAGCCTAAACAATGCAGCCAATTTATAATAATAATAATAATAATAATAATAATAATAATAATAATACATTTTTTTCAAAACTGGATACCGAACAAATTGATTCATTAATTGTTTACAATTGGTACTCGTGAAAATGAATTCGTTCATTTAGAAAAACAACAACAGCATAAATGTTTGTATCGTACAAGAGCTCTTGAGTTTGTGCAAAAAAACCCTGATATTTACTGTTTTAAGTATTCAATTTTTTTAAACTTATGGCTAATAATAGCAACTGACGTCTACAGTCAACTTGTAACCAGCCTTCGGTACTGATTCATTTATTTTGGACACACCCATTCCTACGAGCAATACCATCGTCAATCGGAGCTGGATCTGGATCACGACAGGACGATGGTATATAGTAGACAATCTTACTTCCTTGTTTTGAGTCATCACAAAAGCCTAGCACACACACACACACACACACACACTTTTTTCTTTCAGAAATACTATCCAAGAAACATCCAAAAGCAGCTCTTTAGTGTAGTGAGGCCTGTTACGGAGGGGTACGTATAAGAGTCCGTGAAAATACCCGTGTGTTTGGGTGAAGGCAGGACCTGTACGAGGGGGTAATAAGTACCCCGGGACGATAAACCGCTTCCTTGTTTTCTACCACGCAATCTCTGATGTCTTCCTGCTTCTTCTTTGTCCTATTGTTCCTTCGGTTTCTTTCTCCGGTTGATTAAAATGAGACAAGCGCTGACAAATTGCTGCTTTTTAGCCCTAAACAACAACAGGAGGGTTTTTATGGCACCGTTAGAAACAAGACACATTGTCTTGGTTGTCTGTTTGTGACATCTCGCTGGGTTCCCCCGGTGTGAACAAAGAAGAACAGCTTGATGCGTAAGCATTGTTTGTCTCTGAGAATAACAATTACAGTTAAACACAAAGAGTAAAGAAGTGTGTTTTGTTTGTAGGGAAATGCTGAATTGGGCAATCCACACGGCGTGGCTTTTAAGTAAATATCTAGCGCACGCTATCTTAGCACGTCTGTCAGTTTTCTCATTTATAATTAAGAAGGAAAGTGTTAGTCCTAGCTGTAGATTTGGGAAGCGAGGTGTGACGCTGTCAGGTAGAAACCCGAAGCTTTGGATTAGCCTGGATTAAAAACGGAAAGTCAAACCCTGCGTTCACGCTGACAGCAACTCATCAAAGAGGCTGGAAGTCATTCATTTTTAATAAACATTGACGGTGTACAGTGATGGGATCCTGAGCCATGTAAAGTTGGAGAGAAAAAAAAAGTTTGCCAGAGTTGAACTTTACGCAAATAAGAAGCAAAGTGATGTGGTGACGACAACGACAGCAAGAAATAGTGGCACTGCTCTTTATTTATTTATTTATTTTTGTCTTACTGTGAGGGAATATACTTATTTTTTCTTTCGAGATATTTGAGTGAAAACATGACGTTGCAGTAGAAAGACATACAAAAGTATGTTGTTTGAGAAGGAGATGCACTGATGAGGAAAGAGGGAATTTCACAGGTTTATTTATTTATTAAGTGGTTTATAGCAAGACAAAAGGATGTTAATTATATACATACTTAAAGCAGTAATAATATTGGCTCCAATGGACAACTGCAACTTATGACTTAATGGCTTTCAGAGAAATCTGGGCATAATTATTTAAAGGATGAAGAATTATTTTTTAATAAAACACACCCAGTCCTGCATGCAAGAAATGAATTAAAAATTTTTTTTAAACACTTTTGCATGCAAAAAAAGGAAAAAATGTCCCATCCCCAGCAGCAAAAAGTAAAAATCGCCAATTTCGACACATAAAAAGTAAAAATCGTCCACTCTCTCACGCAAGAAAGTAAAAATCGCCCACTCTCTCATTCAAGAAAGTAAAAATCGTCCACTCTCTCACGCAAGAAAGTAAAAATTGCCCACTCTCTCATGCAAGAAAGTAAAAAATTGCCCACTCTCTCATGCAAGAAAGTAAAAATTGCCCACTCTCTCACGCAAGAAAGTAAAAATCGCCCACTCTCTCACGCAAAAAAGTAATAATCGTCCACTCTCTCACGCAAGAAAGTAAAAATCGTCCACTCTCTCACGCAAGAAAGTAAAAATCGCCCACTCTCTCACGCAAGGAAGTAAAAATCGTCCACTCTCTCACGCAAGAAAGTAAAAATCGCCCACTCTCTCACGCAAGAAAGTAAAAATCGTCCACTCTCTCATTCAAGAAAGTAAAAATCGTCCACTCTCTCACGCAAGAAAGTAAAAATTGCCCACTCTCTCACGCAAGAAAGTAAAAATCGTCCACTCTCTCACGCAAGAAAGTAAAAATCGCCCACTCTCTCACGCAAGAAAGTAAAAATCGCCCACTCTCTCACGCAAGAAAGTAAAAATCGCCCACTCTCTCACGCAAGAAAGTAAAAATCGCCCACTCTCTCACGCAAGAAAGTAAAAATCGCCCACTCTCTCACAGAAGAAAGTAAAAAGTCACCCACTCTCTCATTCAAGAAAGTAAAAATCGCCCACTCTCTCATGCAAGGAAGTAAAAATCGTCCACTCTCTCACGCAAGAAAGTAAAAATCGCCCACTCTCTCACGCAAGAAAGTAAAAATCGTCCACTCTCTCATTCAAGAAAGTAAAAATCGCCCACTCTCTCACGCAAGAAAGTAAAAATCGCCCACTCTCTCACGCAAGAAAGTAAAAATCGCCCACTCTCTCACGCAAGAAAGTAAAAATCGCCCACTCTCTCACGCAAGAAAGTAAAAATCGCTCACTCTCTCACGCAAGAAAGTAAAAATCGCTCACTCTCTCACGCAAGAAAGTAAAAATCGCCCACTCTCTCATTCAAGAAAGTAAAAATTGCCCACTCTCTCACACAGGAAGGTAAAAATTGCCCACTCTCTCACGCAAGAAAGTAAAAATTGCCCACTTTCTCACGCAAGAAAGTAAAAATCGCCCACTCTCTCACGCAAGAAAGTAAACAATATTCACTTCCACGTCCAAAAGTAAAGCTGCTCATTCCTTCACGCAAGAAAGTAAAAATCGCCCACTTTTTTATGCAAGAAAAGAAAGAAAATCGCCCACTCTCTCACACGAGAAAGTAAAAAACATTCACTCCTCCATGCATGAAAGTAAAAATCACTCACTCTTATGACTTTGTTGTTGGACGCTGCAGGATCCCAGTCCTGATGCACACCTCTACACTAAGCTTGACACTTAAGCCAATTCATAATTTTTTTTTCATAGAAGAAGGTTACTATAAAAATTGCAATATCAAAGCAGAGGAGAAAATAAACAAATAAATAAATAAATAAATAAATAAACAAACAAACAGAAGTTTGAATGGCTGCCGCTTTGAGGTACAAAGTTAGTAACCATGAAAGAAAGATAGTGATAAAGTTTAGAAGCATGGAGTAGGGGTCTAGAAGTTTTTCAGTAGTGAGATCATGTTGGCAGAAGATGCAGCCTCTCTCTCTCTCTCTCTCTCTCTCTCTCTCTCTCTGTGCTTTTCTAATTTCAGGGACGTCTTTTAAATTACGTCAATGCCGCTCTTCAGCCCTAAACAAAGTGTTCCCATGTGTCTAACTGATTCAGAGTTGTCTGCTGTGCATTAGTATTAGCATGGCGGCTGCTTTGGGGATTAAGATCATGTGAACTGAATAAACAGGAAGTGACTAAGACTGCCAGTGCGTTTACAGATAAATGTACGGGTGGGTTATAAATAGAAGCAAAATGAGCCAGATAAAGTTTTTCTGTTTAATATTCTACTTCTTGCTGTTCTGTCGGAATATCGGAAAGCATCCTGCTTCTGTTGCAAAAAGTTCAACACATGACTAAGTTATGAGACGTTTGTCAAAAAGACTTAAAGACGCTCTTAAATATTTGATTAAAACATTTTCAGTTTGCTTCGGCGGTATACGGAGAGGGAGAGATGTGTGTAATAGGTGAACGGAGTAGACGTGTTTTTATTTGTCCTTGTTTGTCCACCAAGGCATTCGTTTATTAATTCATTTATCGAATGCATTTATTCGTTTTCTTAAAGAAGTTCTTAAAGTAAAAACGTGAGCTGAGTTAGATTCAAACTCTCGGATTCTCAGCTCATTAACATCTGTTCACTAGGTACAAAATGTTTTCATATAACTTAAGTTTGTTGCTCCATAACCACGTTAAAGCTGAAGTGATATTTCCATCAGTATTTAAGCAGGGAAAGGTACACGTCTAACCCCCTTTGAATTGTACGTGGTATCTAATTGTACCACAAATTACAAAACTCCTGTATATTTGGGTGCAGTACTACGATTAACCTCTAGAGGGCGGTTAACGCTGAGGTATACTGAGTGAGTCGCTTACATCGCTTGTAAGTTCAGACGAAGAAGCTAGCTGAACATGCCCACTTTCAATTGATTGACATTCGTCCTGCTTTATATGTGTTTATATGAGTTATATCTTACGTTTAAATGTTTTATATGTTACGAAGGTCAAAACTGATATAGAGTTAACACTTCATGGTGTTGAGTTGGTGTTGTAGTAACTGTTTTAAAGTTAGCTTTAGTTCATTGATTCAATATAATACGGCCCAAACCTTAATCTTTAATCCTCCTAGACATTCAGAGTATTTAAATTACTGGCGTGTAGTTCAGGCCTCTGAGGTCTGGTAGAAATCCTGGTGGAAGTCAAGGAATTAAGTCCAACAGTTATATCAATGTTCAGAGTCGGGTTACGCACCCGGTGTAGTCGATATTCTAGGCTCGCTATTCAGATTAGTAAAAACGGCGCGTGTATTTCAGACCTCCAAGATGGGGCTTTTGTTGTTGCTGTTGTTGTTGTTGTTGTTGTGTCTAGACTAGTGTTTAATCCCAGACGAAGAAAAAAAAATCAAGGATAGAAAATGCGGACTGAAGCAAGAAAATAACGGTTTTGTCTGTTTGTTTGTTTGTTTGTTTGTTTTAAAATTGCTGCATGAATAGTGCTAAGTATTGGTGCTCAGTAATGCTCACATTAAACACTGCAAAGTTTGGTTTCATTGAACAATATGGCTTCCAGACTCATTATATAAAATACCACTTGATCCCATCCTATTAGTTCGCAGTATGGGTTGTATAAACATTAATGAGTTAATTAATTTATTAATTAATTGTGTCATGTACTTATGTATTTATTATTGGCTTTAAATGCCCTCTAGGGTGTGTTATGTGTGATGATAAAGTGCCCTCTGCGGTCACCACCGGCTCGCTCAATAGGGATAAATCCCCACGCTTAAAATCTCTATCCTGTGTTTATATGTTTCTGTAAAGCCGCTTTGAGACAACGTACGTGGTTAGAAGAGCTATACAAATAAAATTGAATTGAATTGAATTGAATTGAATAGCGGCACCCTGTCCAGGGTGTACACCGCCTTGTGCCCCATGCTCCCTGGGATAGGCTCCAGGTTTCCCCGTGACCCTGAAGGAAGGATAAGCGGTATAGAAGATGGATGGATGGATGGATGGATTGAATAGTCTACCTACCTAGCACACACCATGTCGTAAATAATTCATCCGAATTTCACACAAGCATGTGAGGAGGAATTTAAAGGAATTAAGGGAGTATAATTAAACAGGTTGCTTGGCGTTCTTGGAGGCATGGCGGTCAGCCGAGGATTCTGGGAAATAGAGTTCCTGGAGGTTGTGACTACTGAGTGATTCCTACTTAGTACATTGAATTAAATAATAATTGCTTAAACTCTCTCTTTTCAATTGTCTTTTTCTACAGAGTCCTCTTTGTAGTACTTCCGAGTACCCCTAGGACTAATGTAAAACTGACGGATGTCTAGCAGATCAGTCCATACACGTATCGATTCCTCCTTCTGGGTGCCTGATCTATTCGGATGGATATGAAGTAAAAAGAGCATTATCTCGGATATCTCTGGCTTTTCATGCAGCCCGAACAACGCGAGCGGCGTCTCGCTGAACCCCATGGCTCCGTCTCTTTTCTCTGATTTTAAGTGCACCACTTTTGTTCACACTCGCTCTCTTTTTCCTTTTGTGCACCCGGAATAACCGAGACGTTTTTCCTGCTTCTGCTCGTATTGCAAAGATCTCTCTCATTAAAGAACTGCACGAGCACCTAGCACTCTGGTAATGTTTGTCCGTTTCTGGTATTTTAATGCGTCTAAATGGCTCGATAATGGTGCTTTTTGAGGACCTTCTAAACAATGGGGGGTGGGGGGGTGGGGGTGGTGGTGGTTCAGATTGCGATTTGGAATGAAAGTTGCATTTATAAGCGAATGAGCAATCTAAAAAATAAATAAATAAATACATAAATAATCTGCCCAAACAAACAAACAAATAAATTGGTACATTATTCTACTATTTTCATAGTAATTGATCACTCCATGGCGTCATGGCACCAGGATCAGTAGTGATTGCTCACAACAACATGTAAATAAACATGTATTTATTGAAGATCCTATTAAATTTTTAAGGCTCTGGGTGACTGATCGGAAGGTCAGGGGTTCAAGCCCCAGCACTGCCAAGCTGCCACTGTTGGGCCCTTGAACAAGGCCCTTAACCCTCTCTGCTCCAGGGGGCGCTGTATCATGGCTGACCCTACACTGCTGGGGTATGCGAAGAAAAAAGAATTTCACTGTGCTGTAATGTATACGTGACCAATAAAGACTCACTACACCGGTGTTGGGGGCGGAGCCTTAATGTCTACAGCGACTGTAGTGTGCATAATAAACGCTGCGTTACCTTAGTCCAGGCCAGAGATGTACGACTTCCTCACTAACTATAAACACTGAGAAAACTAAACACAATATACAACTACGAAGTGCGACGCTGTGACACAACTCTATCACGTCACAACATCATTTCTACACATGTAGAGCTCAAATGTAGGCTTGAAACAGGAATCGATTGCTAGAAAAAGACACTAGCAAGACGAATAATGTACAAGCCGAAATAAGACAACAACACAGCTGATAGGTGCAGTAGAAGTTGAATCTGAGTAGGCAAGCTTTCAAAATGGCCGACATGCACGCATCACTTAAATAGAGAAAAATCATGTACCGTTTTTTTTTTTTTTATCATCAGGAACGCTGTTATGTTGTTACGGTCTTGCAATCAGTAATGAAATTATTGTAAGAGCAGGCATTTGTACCAGTTCACATACACAGTTAAACACACACACACACACACACACACACACACCTTTCCATTAAGCTTG
The DNA here is from genome assembly GCF_023375685.1 of Ictalurus furcatus. NCBI lineage: Eukaryota > Metazoa > Chordata > Actinopteri > Siluriformes > Ictaluridae > Ictalurus > Ictalurus furcatus. Next base: position 24,465,864 of record NC_071269.1, read on the forward strand.
CACTGATCGTCTCAAGGTCTTACATATGGACAAAATAAAGTGCGTATGTGTGTGTGTGTATGTGTGCGTGTGTGTGTGCAGGAGTTACAGCACAAACAGCAGAACAAATGAAGTATGACCTGAACATACACACACACACACACACACACACAGTCAGTAAAGTAGAAATCTATGTGACTAGTGATGTAGGGACTGAAAGCAAGCACAAGAGTGATGGCGGTCAGGAGGAAGAAATATGTTTCTAGTGATGCTCTGAGAGAGAGGGAGAGAGAGAGAGAGAGAGAGAGAGAGAGAGAGAGAGAGAGCATTAGAAAGACAGACAGATTGAGAGAGAGAGAGCGAGATGGACACAGAGATAGACAGAAAAAGTATAGGTACAGACAGACACAGAGAGAGAGAGAGCATGAAAAAGAAAGACAGATAGAGAGAGAGATGGACAAAGAGAGATAGAAAAAGTATAAGAACAGAGAGAGAGAGAGAGAGAGAGAGAGAGCAAGAAAGACAGACAGAAAGGTAGCGAGACAGCCAGCCAGACGCAAACAGAGACAGAGAGAGAGAGACAGAGAGAGAGAGAGAGAGAGAGAGAGAGATGGACACAGAGATAGACAGAAAAAGTATAGGTACAGACAGACACAGAGAGAGAGAGAGCATGAAAAAGAAAGACAGATAGAGAGAGAGATGGACAAAGAGAGATAGAAAAAGTATAGGAACAGAGAGAGAGAGAGAGAGAGACAGAGAGAGAGACAGAGAGCAAGACAGACAGACAGAAAGGTAGCGAGACAGCCAGCCAGACGCAAACAGAGACAGAGAGAGAGAGAGAGAGAGAGAGAGAGAGAGAGAGAGAGAGAGAGAGCATTAGGAAGACAGACAGATTGAGAGAGACAGAGAGAGAGAGAGAGAGAGAGAGAGAGAGAGATGGACACAGAGATAGACAGAAAAAGTATAGGTATAGACAGACACACAGAGAGAGAGAGCAAGAAAGACAGACAGAAAGGTAGCGAGACAGCCAGCCAGACGCAAACAGAGACAGAGAGAGAAAGAGAGACAGACAGACAGACAGACAGACAGACCACTTGTTCCTTTTACATTGTGTTTCAGGGACTCAGTGTTCTAGCTGGAGTAGACATGATGAAAAGGAAATGCAGTGGAATGGTGATAAACAGCAGTACAGAAATACGTTAATGTTGATTTTGGACTTTCATCTGAAACCATAGCGACGGATATGAGATCCAGTGAGAGTGTCCTGCACCTCGCTTTCATTATTGTTACAGAAAAAGAACAATCAGACATGAAAACCATCCAGTGCTAAGTATTACGAGGTTTATATTAATGCGCTCGTTCCAGTACATTATCGTTTCTATAGTAACGACTCATTCACAACGCATTCTATTCCTTTCACGAACGTTTAGAGTGTCTCCCTATCAGAAAAGACTTCCCAGCAGAAGAATCCTTAAAAAACCTCTTTTCCTAAGAGCACCTGAGAGAGCGTTCTAATTACATTCCCTTTATCTATTCAAAGAACCAGTGAGAAACCTTTATTTATTTATTTATTTTTAATGTACCATTATAAACTGACATCATTTTCCTATTTTAGACGTCTGTAGAACAGAACCCTCAGGAGGTCTTACTTTAAAGGGCACTGTAACATATTAGAGACAGAAGCCCAGTGAAGATCCATGTACATAAGGTTTTATACAGATCTGGGCATACCAGATGAAAACAAAACACAATATTTATAAATGTTAAAGCAGGCAAAGGTCATAAACGTGATAATCCAAAGTAAACAGCGCTGTCGGGTAAACCGGAGAACAATCCAAAAACACAAAACACAAACGCAGCAGTGGTCCAAACAAGACGAGGCAGATAAAAAGGGTCAGAATTTTGTCAAATGAAGGTGTGGCAAAACTTCGCAAAGAGTTTGAAGATACGCTGCATTTGTTCAAACTTGTAACGCGACCTCTAACTAGAAAAAAAAAATTACTTCTCAGAAACTCTGGATGGTCTCCTCAACCACGAGTTCAACAAGTGACGTCGAATCAAAATGGCTGCTCACGAAATCAACAGTGAAAAAAGTAGCTTTTCTTTACTTTTAAATGAATTACACTGTATATAATGATAATGAGTCTTTATTGGTCACATATACATTACAGCACAGGGAAATTATTTTCTTCACATATTGGGGTCAGAGTGTAGGGTCAGCATCCCTGGAGCAGAGAGGGTTAAGGGCCCAACAGTGGCAGCTTGAACCCCCGACCTTCCGATCAGTAACCACGAGTCTGGCAATGCTGTGGCTTGAACCGCCGACCTTCCGATCAGTAACCACGAGTCTGGCAGTGCTGGGGCTTGAACCCCCGACCTTCCGATCAGTAACCACGAGTTTTGCAATGCTGGGGCTTGAACCCCCGACCTTCCGATCAGTAACCACGAGTCTTGCAATGCTGGGGCTTGAACCCCCGACCTTCCGATCAGTAACCACGAGTCTTGCAATGCTGGGGCTTGAACCCCCGACCTTCCGATCAGTAACCACGAGTCTTGCAATGCTGGGGCTTGAACCGCCGACCTTCCGATCAGTAACCCAGAGCCTTGTCCCTATACCCATATACAAGTACTTGCTTTAGATCCATCAACATACAGATGTATCGATTTGTCAAATCTATGCCCCCACATCCCCCCCGCATTTTGTAGCTCAAATGACACAAAGGATGCAAATGAAGTAAGTTGAAATTCCAGCAGAGCATTATATAGTGAAAAACCTGGAAGCAAACAGGCAGTGAAGGTCAGAGGTCACACAGAATATCGTCCTCTACTCCTCAGGGAGGAGTACTGTCCTGAATTCTGGCTACAGATAGAACTTTTGGTTGAGACGCATGCAAAAGAGAAACCAACTTCAGTTCATCTAGTGGGTAGCACCGCTGCTTCACAGCTCCAGGATCTCTGGTTCAATCCTGACTTTGGGTTACTGTCTGTGCTCTCAAGGGCCCAACAGTGGCAGCTTGGCAGTGCTGGGGCTTGAACCCCCGACCTTCTGAACCCAGAGCCTTAACCACCAAGCCACCACTGCCTCATAATACCCTGTGATGCACTGCCGTCCCTTCCGGGGTGAATTCTCCCATCTTACACCCAGCATTCCCAATTAAAGATGAAGCGCTCTACTGAAGATAAACCTATGAACTGAAGACTGCAGTTTTCAGTTCTCCTAACTAAAACATCACCACATCTACAATGACAAGTTTTTCTTTGTTAAACAACAACACTTTGTTTTATCTGCATTTTTATAATTAGTCTTAGGTTACATGGTGTGTCTGCTGTACAAGTCTCTGTGAATGAGCTGTTACTATAGAAACAATAATGCATTGGAAGGATAATGCATTACTATAAGCCTATGGTTCATATCACAGCCAGAACTACTAGCTGAGCCACGCATTTGCCTTTTTTTTCCCCCCAAGAGACATTTATTTTTTTTTTTTTACATTTTTCAAGATTCCATTTCCTCGGCACCTTAACCTTCAAATATCCTCTAATCTTAATACAAGTATTTCTTTTTTTTGTTAGCACATGGATTGCTGTAACATGCCTACTGTAACTCACCAGCACCTCACCTTGTCCTTGTAAGTGGCGTTTGTATTTGCCTTTCTTGCTCTGTAGCTTATATCGAAAGGGCCATTATCAAAGAGCACAAACGTAAATTAGCGCTGATGTTTGATGCTTCACTGCATCACTTTAACACGGCTTAACACCACAACACGCTGTCATTCGGTTAGGGGCAAGGTCATGAAGCCCGGCTGTAACAACAGTTCCAGTGTCAATGAACACAGAATAACAACGGTGTTTCTTATGAAGGTGAGAACTCAAGGTTCAAAACAAGGGAGTGATTTTATTTTTCCAAACAAGCCTCGTTCCACACTTTGAAAAATGGTTCTTCTTTGGTATACCCAAGGGTCGTTTACATCTTTAAAGGGTTATCATTTGGAGAAACACTCTGGTAAGGTTCTAGTTTGAGCGCAGGACTGTTTCTTACGTACAACCAGAGAATCTTTTAAGACTTTTAGTGTTCTAATGAACTTCTTAAAGTGTGATTACATTTTAACGACTTGTTAAAAACCGACCTACAACTGCTTTCTGCTCTACATATTACGTATCTTTATTACGATTTAAACCCGACGTGACCCTGGAACTAAAGTGGACTTAATAGCTCATAATATTGAAGTGTGGAGAAAAATCAGTGCAGTTGTCATAATCCCGAAATTCGTTAAATACATAAATAAATAAAAAACCTTTTTGGTGTTATAGTTGGTGGAACTCAATCTCTGCTCATCACACCGTGTTCCACTGTGAAGCATGGTGGCGGTAGCATCATGTTGAGCTTTAGCTTTAGACTCTTTACTTGCACATGGTGTGACATTATTCAACTAATTATGGACCTTCTGATGCACCAGAAATAATTTAGTGAGTATTTATGCAACCACAACTCTTAGAATTTTATTTCTAAATAATTGCTGTAGGGTTCTAGGTTAAGACTTTAAAGGTTCCGCAAGAGGGACAATCAGAGAACTCTTCAGGGTTCAAGAGATGGCATTTTTCTAAGAGTGCTTTCTTGTAGCAAATTAGCTCATTGGTTGTAATTGTGCTATTAGATTATAATTAATATGCACCTAGTTTAACTAGTTAATAAACATGTATTTTTTCATTCATTCCCCCTTTTTTCTTTTTTTCCTTTTTTTTGCACTTTTTCATTTATTTTCGCTTTCATGTGATTAATTTTTTCTCTTGTTTTCGATTGTTTTTCGTAAAATATTTTCATTGAATTACACATGCAACTTTTGAATATTTGATTAATATTTTAAATACATTTTTAATGTATTTCCATGTGTTTTTTTATGCTTCCTTTTATTTTTGCATGGGGTTTTTCTGATTAATTTGTTTTACACGACTAATTTATTGCCATATTTTTTATTCTCCCCCCACCAATATTTATAAATCGATGGTGACCTTCACCATGCCACGTGATTGCAGAAAAAGAAGTGCAGATAGCACTTCCTGGTCATGTGAAGTGGCAATTTATTTGTAATTTCAAAGTTAAAGCTCCCTTTTTCCAGTCACATAGGAAAACAGTAGCTTTCTATTATTGCCTATCAAAAAATTGGAGATACGGTCATTGTTGCCGTATGGCAACACCACGTAGTAAAGGATTAAGGGAACTTACTATTCTTGCTAGAAATGTCACATGGCAAAAACGGTCCATGACCTGTCAGAAAAAGTTTCTCCAAGAGACAGAAATGGAGAGAAAGATTAAGATGTAGAGTTATATCCGTTGGTTGGCTATTGCTCAATTGCAGTCATAATATTCTGCCAAGGTCAAACAACGAATACTTTGGTCTAATCTCTTATTTATATCTATTCTCTCTAGGATCAGACTTTTCTCAGCCTAACTGATCACAAGAGGACAAAATCAAACCAATCCCGCCAAAACATCTTACTCAGATGTTTTATGAATGTTCCCTCAGAAGAAAGAAGGCTGAAGGAACAGTGACCTTGTCTATTCTGTGCTGGGCCTAGTGATTTTTATATTGTTTCAAGATAAAAAAAAAGAGCCAAACCCTTTCATCAGTCGGTCGGAAGAGCTCTGCTGAGACAGTCCGAAGGAAAAGATGAGAAGGAGAAAATAAAAACCGTTCATGCTGTCATGAAAACATAACTCACCATTGGGTCGGGATGATGATATCCTTCGGCCCTGCTGGCAGAGAGGAAGGCAGTTCATTTCGCCATTGAGGCTGTAACACATAAGTGAAGCTGAAACACACACTGAGGAGGAAAAAGTGAAGAAAAGATGCCAGTCTGACACCATTTTGGCATCTAGAACAACACCGGACAGAGCTGTTATGAAAACTGTGAACTGGCAGTGAAGTTTAGATGATGGATATTTATCTATCTCTCTTTTTCTCTAACTGTCCGTGTGTCATATGACATCACGTAGTATATTGGCTGCCATTTTGAGGCGTGATTAAAGGACTTGGTCATCAATGTTCTTGTGTCTGTAGATCATTAGGAAGATTTTATTTACATTCATGCTAATAATCAACTATGCTAATACACTTCACTGCATACAATATATCCTCAACAAGCAGCAGATTTTCCTTCATGCTGCCTCATAGCTAGTTATATTATGGAACAACTAAAGTGTGTTAGCTAGCTAGTTACATTAGGGGACAAATACAGTATGTTTTATAGCTAGTTACATTAGGGACACCTACAGTATGTTAGCTAGGTAGTTACATTACAGGACGACAGCATTATGTTAGCTAGCTAGTTAGATTAAGGGACAACTACAGTATATTAGCTAGCTAGTTACATTAGGGACATCTACAGTATGTTTTATAGCTAGTTACATTAGGAGACACCTACAGTATGTTTTATAACTAGTTACATTAGGGATAACTACAGTATTTTTACTTGTTGGTGACATTAGTAGACAATTACAGTATGTTAGCTAGCTAGTTATATTAGGAGACAACTACAGTATATTAGCTAGCTAGTTATATTAGGAGACAACTACAGTATATTAGCTAGCTAGTTACAGTAGGAGACAACTACAGTATGTTATCTAGCTAGTTACATTAGGAGACAACTACAGTATATTTACTAGTTGGAGACATTAGTAGACAACTACAGTATGTTATCTAGCTAGTTACATTAGTGCAGTGGTTTTCAAAGTGGGGGCTGCCAGGGGGTGCCCGGGGGGCCTCAACAATTTGGTGTGAAAAATAAATAAATACATGATTTTCTCTTTCTCACTCTCAGACAACCACACACACACACACAATCAATTCCAAATCTAATGTAATGTAAAGATGCAAGATGTAATTATTAATTTAAAAAAAGGAGGATATATTCAAAAGTCTGTATTTTTAATGTGTTTTAAAGACGTCTTGTAAAAGGGGGGCCTCGGTCAAGTGTTAATGCCATTTGGGGGGCCTTGCCCTGGAAAAGTTTGGGAACCACTGCATTAGTGGACAACTACAGTATGCTATCTAGCTAGTTACATTAGGAGACAACTACAGTATATTAGCTAGCTAGTTACATTAGGAGACAACTACAGTATGTTAGATAGCTAGTTACACTGGGAGACAACTACAGTATGTTAGATAGCTAGTTACACTGGGAGACAACTACAGTATGTTAGATAGCTAGTTACATTAGGAGGCAACTACAGTATATTAGCTAATTAGTTATATTAGGGGACAACTACAGTATGTTTGCTAGCTAGTTACATTAGGGACAATTACAGTATGTTTGCTAGTTGGTGACATTAGTAGACAACTACAGTATGTTATCTAGCTATTTACCTTAGGAGACAATTACAGTATATTAGCTAGCTAGTTACATTAGGGACAACTACAGTATGTTATCTAGCTAGTTACATTAGGGACAACTACAGTATGTTTGCTAGTTGGTGACATTAGTAGACAACTACAGTATGTTAGCTAGCTAGTTACATTAGTAGACAACTACAGTATGTTAGCTAGCTAATTACATTAGGAGACAACTACAGTATGTTAGCTAGCTAGTTACATTAGGAGACAACTACAGTATATTAGCTAGCTAGTTACATTAGGAGACAACTACAGTATGTTAGCTAGCTAGTTACATTAGTAGACAACTACAGTATGTTATCTAGCTAGTTACATTAGTAGACAACTACAGTATATTAGCTAGTTAGTTACATTAGGAGACAACTACAGTATGTTTGCTGGCTGGTGACATTAGGAGACAACTACAGTATGAACATCTCAGTTGAACTCTTGCATGCTAACATTAGCAAAAGTGAGCTAGTTAGTAGGTAACAGGAAGGGGAATTGTGTATGAGGTAAATATATCATTTATTATTATTATTATTATTATTATTATTATTATTGCTATTATTATTTAGCTATTTTAAGCTGTCTGGCCAGAGGTGGTGTAGCAAGTAGCGTTGCTGCGTCACAGCTCTAGGGATCATGGTTTGATCCTGAGCTCAGGTTACTGTTCACATGTTCTTTGCATGTCTATGTGGGTTTCCTCTGGGTTCCCCAGTTTTCTCCTACTGTCCAAAAACTTGCCAGTAGGTGGATAAATTTCTCTAAAATGCCCCTGGGTGTGAATGTATGTGTGCATGTGCGATGCCAGAGTGTCTTCTCACCTCACGTCCAGTGTTCCCAGGATTGGCTCCACCCTGCCCAGGATAAAGCTCTTACTGAAGATGAATGAAAGTCTGGTCAGCTGTGATAACAGTGAGGCCATTAAAAAGAGAACCCAGAGCATTTCCCTCAAACTTTCCTTTCGAAGAGTGCAAGAGGAAACTCTGCACTCTCTCAGATCTTCAAGGCCCCACACAATCAATGCTATCCTTTAACCGGGGTTGAAATGCAGACATCAGAAATGTCGGTGTAGAGCTCGAGAATCACACATTCGTGTATCTGAAGATGTGTGATCTGCCAATACCACGCTAGCTCACATACACACTTCGATGAATTCACAATTCGCAAACCTCATGCATCGACCTGAAGTGAACTCTGTAGGCAGGGGATTGTAATTGTAGTCATCTTGTCCGGCTGTTCTGTTAGTGATGATCTGACCTTTTATGTCCTCATCGTTGAAATCGAGCGCCGTCTGATTGCATAAAGCAGAATAAACCCGGCGAATCAGAACCCTCCGTGCGCTCTGCCTGCGCCTGAGCAGAGTTCAAAAACAGGTCCAGTCCTGAAGGGAAAGACAGCAGACGGAGGATAATTGAGTTTCCGGTCTTCAAATGAACAGATTTATATATAGCTTATGTATTTCATATGAAGAGGAAAATATCCTTTTATAGCCTTTGATTGCATTCCCATACCTTGATGTCCGTGAACTTTGTCTCACCCGGTCCTGACTCAATTTAAAAAAGGCTTTTGCTTTTTTTTTCTAAAATGGCAGCCATTATATGAAACTGTAATACAAACGCACAAGACCAGTCTGAGCAAAACTTCACAATGCTCTTTATAACACAGCGCTGATGAAATCTGAACGTTCATTCATTTTCCATAAGGGCAGCGCTGACAGTAATTCCGGCTGCAAGGCCAATCACAGGTTTTATATCAATGCCCTCGTTTTAATATGTTATCGTTTCCATAGCAACAGCTCGTCCGTAGCGATTTCATAGGGACGGCAGGTCACGCTCCACACTGTCACGGTTCAACGGTAGAGACGGAAGCAAGCGCAGATTCTCAAACATTTAATAAACAAACAAACAACAAATAAAAGACACTAAGACAACGAGGCAAAATACTGTGGCTAAGGCTAAACATAAACGATGAAACAAAACATGGTACAGGGACACAGGTCAAGATAAACAATACGTAAGACGAGGAAGCAGTACAAACAGTGACTATATATACGAGTGCTTGTTAAACAGAAACGTGATACAGGTGCAGGTGGTCATGTGACAGTGATGTAGTATGGTGCAGTGGCTGCTGGGAAAAATCAAGTCCAGAGTTGCTGCCTTGATATATGACACACATGAACAAATGAAAAAAACGTGTATAATGGTTTATATGGTGAAATTTCCTGTAAAAAGACAGCGTTAATTGATGGAAGGAGTCTCCAGCGTCAGCGCTTTGGAACAGAGGTAAAACTGCAACTTTAAGTTTTCTGACATCTTCAGGACAGACGTTTTTACGTTTTTTGTGCTTTTCCTGCATTTTAAATACTGCAAGTGAGGTTTTTTTGGTTTGTTTTATGAATTACAATCGAAAGATTTTTTTTTTTTTAAAAAGAGAGAGGCCGTAAGGGAACGACTGTTTTAGCTGCTATGACGTAAGTGAGAACAGGAACGAACAACATTAAATGTAACTCTAAACAGATAAAACGTACAGCGTGCCGTTCTATAATTAATAAAGAATTGTAATCATTGGCAACTGCGGTAGAATAAAAGGAATTAAAGCACTTCAGGATTAGTTGTGAATGGAAAAGAATCAAGGTCTGGGGTGGTAACAGTCAGTGCGTTTACATGGATAACGATAATCCGATTTGAACCCGATTAAGACGATACTCTGATTAAGAAACTAGCATGTAAACAGAGATTATTGAGGACCTTAATCTGATTAAAATCATACTCGAAGTAAACACAGATGGAATTAAGACGTGTGGAGTATTTCCTGTTTTAGTCGCGTTATGACGTGCGTTACAGACATGTACACACCTTAATCACACTATTAACGTCGTGTGAGAGTTTTCACCGCATTCTGTGACAGGACACGTACACACACGGCAGCGCTCAACCGATAGATTCTAGCAGCTATAAACAGCCGTTCCTTCACCAGTCTCACATTTTTCTCTCAAAAATACCCTCAAAAAAAACCCCAAAAGTGTGTCATGTTATAGAGAATCTGTGAAGCGTAACCTCCTCTGTCCTAAAGAGATCGGAAAAAATTGAAAAATAGGGGTCATTTTGATCTTGACCTCATCCTTAATTGTCGTTCGGGGGTCCCCTGGTTGTTGCTGTCAGCCATCGTCTCTTCATCACAGCGAAATGAGGACTTCCTGGAATTACACACTGTCAGTTTGACTCGACCCGATCTGACAGCTCACACCAGAGGCCTCTATTAATATAATAATGGACCCAGATGGAGTGATGACTGTGTTTTTTTTTTTTTTTTTACTTCTACTGTATGTCAGTGTGGATATATTTGCTCATTTTGCTCATTAACACGCTCACTTATTTATGGTTCTAACCACAGAGACGGACCGGCGGAGATCTGAGACCCAGACTTCCTCCCGAGGCCTCCTGTCACATCTACATATTTTTTAATTGCGCATAACTCAAGTCTTCAACCATCACCTCGGATCAGAGGGACGAGCGAGCGTTTTCTGACATGCGTCAGCTTCGAAACTCAAATTTAATCCCCTGGACGCTCACGCTCTTAATTTCCTCGCTTTTCTTCTCCTTGTGCACTTTACACGACTTAAAAAAGAAAAAAAATACCTTTGCTAATAAATACTAAAGTAATCACGAAAGGTCAAAGACAAGAATAGGGTTCCGGGAGACGAGGGCAATTTCTAAAAAAAAAGTTTTTGGAAGGGTTTCAAATTGATGCATTTATTTAACGATTTACTAGGAATTTATTTGGGAGATTAAGTAACGTTTTAAATGAAATCATTTTCAACAGTTAATGACAGCGCTTACCTTTCTTTCTTTTAGAAACGAAAACGCCGTTATATTAATGCCACGAACCACATTTGAAAGTTATTTTAAATTGTTTAAAAATTTTTTTTTTTTTTTTCAATTAAAAGAAAGAAATTCCTACAAGAATGATATTTTGTTGGCAGGGGGAAGAAATTAATGTTTTTAATTAATGTATAATTACATTTCATACGTTTAATATCGTTCATAAGAATTCTAGAATGAAGAATGAAGTTATTATTTTGTTGTAAAGGTATGGACCTTCTTTAATTGTCTCAGTGAATAATAATTTCAATGAATCCCCCCAAAAAGCAACTTTTCTTTTAATAAGCCTTAATACCACATACAGTGCCCTCCATTAATATTGGCACCGTCGGTAAATATGAGCAAAGAAGGCTGTGAAAATTGTCGTTATCGTTTAACATTTCGATCTTTCCTTTAAAAAAATTCACAAAAATACTCTGCTGTCACGGATATCAAACAATTGCAAACACAACACAGGTTTATTAAAATTATTGGCACCCTTTTCTTCAATACTTTGTGCTAGCTCCGTCTGCCAAGATAACAGCTCTGAGTCTTCTCCTATAACGCCTGATGAGGTTGGAGAATACATGGCGAGGGATCTGAGAGCGTTCCTCCATACAGAATCTCTCCAGATCCTTCACATTTCGAGGTCCACGCTGGTGGACTCTCCTCTTCAGTTCACCCCACAGGTTTTCTATGGGTTTGGGATGGCCACCCTAACCTTAACCTTGATGTTGTGGTCCGTGGTCAGTTACTGTGGAACGTTTTCTGGGGGGAAAGAAGTGCATTGTATAATTTACAATATATTTTTGGTTACAGCGTTGAGTTTTGGGTTTTTCATAATGAGACACTAAAACGCATCATTAGTAAACATTTATGATTCTCATATTTTGAGAACTGTGAGATAAAAATGAGGATGGTATGGGAGAAGGTTGTTCAGATGATTGATGATTCTGTTTGCGCTTAACAAAACAAGATTTTTGGAAAAAAAAAAAATCAAAAAGAAAAACGAATCAAGATCTTAACGATCGTACTCCAGGAACATTTTACCCAGAATGCATTGCAGCACCATGCTATTTCTACATTTTCCTGGAAGTTCCTTAACCTATATGTAATGGACTAAAGTCTCTCACACACGTAAATTTCAAAAAAGAATAGATTATTATTTCGGACTCCACCCACACACACACACACACACACACACAAATCTTTTTACGGTAAATAATTTTCACCGCTTTGTTGGCGTACATGTTTTCCCTGTAATAAGCTCTGTCCCGATGCTGACTGTGTGTGTGATTAATTTTGACTTCCTGCTGAATTTGATTAAAATGTCTCTCTATGTTTTTTCTTTCTCTTTACCCCTCTCTACCATCACATCGGTGAGACTTCACGTTTCTGACAAGGCTTTTAAAAACAGCATGTAAGTGCATGAAAGATGATTTGGGGATTTCATGTTGGCACAAAGTGACGGGTTAATCGTGTTTATCTAATTTTTATTTTCTGCGCTCTCTTTGACAACAGGAAGTGAGACATTTTCACCTCTCACTGTTTCCTGAAGCGGAGAAGATTAATGATTCTGTCAAAAACGGCAAATAACAATTTCGTACAAACTGGGACCTGTTGTTGTTATTATCCATTGTACATTCATGACGTAAGGAATAAAACACTCTGTGTTGTCCGGTTATGGTGAAATAATCAGTGATGGTGTGGTGTTGAAGCAGAGTTTCCCAAAGAGACCCCTGAGTTAGACATGTCACTCTAACATACAGTAAGCTGACGTAAGAAAAATTGCCTTAATGTTGTAGACGTTGTAAAACAATGTCTCGATGCTGTAGTTGTAAAACAGTGTCTCTTTGTTGTAGACGTTGTAAAACAGTGTCTCGATGCTGTAGATGTAAAACAGTGTCTCGATGTTGTAGCCATTGTAAAACAGTGTCTCGATGATGTAGATGCTGTAAAACAGTGTCTCGATGATGTAGACGTTGTAAAACAGTGTCTCGATGTTGTATCCGTTGTAAAACAGTGTCTCGATGATATAGACGTTGTAAAACAGTGTCTCGATGTTGTATCCGTTGTAAAACAGTGTCTCGATGATATAGACGTTGTAAAACAGTGTCTCGATGATGTAGACGCTATAAAACAGTGTCTCGACGATGTAGACGTTGTAAAACAGTGTCTCGATGATTTAGATGCTGTAAAACAGTGTCTCGATGATGTAGACGTTGTAAAACAGTGTCTCGATGATGTAGACGCTGTAAAACAGTGTCTCGATGATGTAGACGCTGTAAAACAGTGTCTCGATGATGTAGATGCTGTAAAACAGTGTCTCGATGATGTAGATGCTGTAAAACAGTGTCTCGACGATGTAGACGTTGTAAAACAGTGTCTCGATGATTTAGATGCTGTAAAACAGTGTCTCGATGATGTAGATGCTGTAAAACAGTGTCTCAATGATGTAGATGCTGTAAAACAGTGTCTCGATGATGTAGATGCTGTAAAACAGTGTCTCGATGTTGTATCCGTTGTAAAACAGTGTCTCGATGATGTAGACATTGTAAAACAGTGTCTCGATGATGTAGACGCTGTAAAACAGTGTCTCTATGATGTAGACGTTGTAAAACAGTGTCTCGATGATGTAGACACTATAAAACAGTGTCTCGATGATGTAGACGTTGTAAAACAGTGTCTCGATGATGTAGACGCTGTAAAACAGTGTCTCGACGATGTATCCGTTGTAAAACAGTGTCTCGACGATGTATCCGTTGTAAAACAGTGTCTCGATGTTGTATCCGTTGTAAAACAGTGTCTCGATGATGTAGACGTTGTAAAACAGTGCCTCGATGATGTAGACGCTATAAAACAGTGTCTCGATGATGTATCCGTTGTAAAACAGTGTCTCGACGATGTAGACGTTGTAAAACAGTGTCTCGATGTTGTATCCGTTGTAAAACAGTGTCTCGATGATGTATCCGTTGTAAAACAGTGTCTCGATGATGTAGACGTTGTAAAACAGTGCCTCGATGATGTAGACGTTGTAAAACAGTGTCTCGATGATGTAGACACTATAAAACAGAGTCTCGATGATGTAGACGTTGTAAAACAGTGTCTCGATGATGTATCCGTTGTAAAACAGTGTCTCGATGTTGTATCCGTTGTAAAACAGTGTCTCGATGATGTAGACGTTGTAAAACAGTGTCTCGACGATGTAGACGTTGTAAAACAGTGTCTCGATGATTTAGATGCTGTAAAACAGTGCCTCGACGATGTAGACGTTGTAAAACAGTGTCTCGACGATGTAGACGTTGTAAAACAGTGTCTCGATGATTTAGACGTTGTAAAACAGTGTCTCGATGTTGTATCCGTTGTAAAAGTGTCTCGATGTTGTATCCGTTGTAAAACAGTGTCTCGACGATGTAGACGTTGTAAAACAGTGTCTCGACGATGTAGACGCTGTAAAACAGTGCCTCGACGATGCAGACGCTGTAAAACAGTGTCTCGATGATGTAGACGTTGTAAAACAGTGCCTCGATGATGTAGACGCTGTAAAACAGTGCCTCGACGATGTAGACGCTGTAAAACAGTGTCTCGATGATGTAGACGTTGTAAAACAGTGTCTCGATGATGTAGACGTTGTAAAACAGTGCCTCGACGATGTAGACGCTATAAAACAGTGTCTCGATGATGTAGATGCTGTAAAACAGTGTCTCGATGATGTAGATGTTGTAAAACAGTGTCTCGACGTTGTATCCGTTGTAAAACATTGTCTCTATTTTGTAAGATAGTCTCTTAATGTTGTAAAACAGTGTCTCCATGATGTAGACGTTGTAAAACAGTCTCTACGCTGCAGATGTAAAACATTGTCCTGATGTTGTAGACATTGTAAAACATTGTCTCTATTTTGTAAGATAGTGTCTTAATGTTGTAAAACAGTGTCTCCATGATGTAGATGAAAAACAGTGTCTTGTTTGTGTAATCAAGAAACACCCTGATTTTAGCATGCCCACAAACAACAAATGTATCATTTGTAAGAGACTCGTACGCCTTGAAAATGTTAACATCATTTCAATAGCGATGTGGTATAACAGATACGGTTTGACCTATTTCAAGTTTCAGACAACGAAACCAGGAGAAAAAGATGTATTTCTTTTCTGTTTTTCTTCAACCTTTTCATTTCCTCCTCCTCCTCCTCCTCCTCCTCCTCATCTGCTTTCTTCTCCACGCCTTTGACTTTTCCCAACTTTGTAATTACATTGTGGTTCTGTTTTTCCCCTCAGGCCAGTTCAGATATATTCCTTCCCCTGTCTCTCTTCCTCTTCCTTTCCTTCTGCCATGCTCTAAATATAGGAAACCACAGCACTGTCCTGATTATTGTAGCTGAGATGCTAACACGTTCCACTGTACACATAACTTCCTCCATTTCTGTCCGCATCTCCCCGGATCTGTCCGTGTCACTCGTCTCCATCCTGCCGGTCGGAGTTTATGAGTAAAACCCGGACACCGCCGCAGGAGGTGATCTGGTGTCACATCAGATTTTGAAAAACCGGATCTGGGTCTCAGTAAATATGTAAATGTGAAGAAGTTTGTAAGTCAGTTATTGGGTCAGTGAAGTGGTACATTAGTTCAGATTCACAACAGAGAGCGGTACAGAGAACATCATACACACACTACTCATTAAAGACTCGTCATATTATATAATACAGTAACTACGTACTGTATTCCAGTAGTGTGTGTGTGTGTGTGTGAGAGAGAGAGAGAGAGAGAGAGATGTAATCCTACTGTAAATATAGATTTGTGCTTAGTCCCTCATATTCCTCTCATAGAATAAAGACTCAGCTGCTGATGTTGCTCCTCGTCCTCCTCCTTCATCATCATCATCATCTTCTTCATCTCATACTCCTTTACTTCTACTTCTTTTTCTTCTTTGTCGTCGGCTTCTTTTGCCCTCTTCTTTTGTTGTCTGCTTCTTCTTCTTCCTCCTCCTCTTTTTTCCGACTTTCTTCATCATCTTTTTGCTTCTTTATCTATACATTAATATATATATATATATATGTTTCCTACTTCTTCTTCTTCTACTACTTATTTTTCTTATTATGTGTCATCTTTCTCTTCTCTGTTTCTTCTTCTACTTGATCTTTAATATATTATTTCTCTTCTACTACTACTTGATTTTTTCTTCTAATTCTTCCTCTTTGTTTTCTTCTCCATCTTCTTCTGCTTGTCTTCTTCTTCGTATGTTTTGCCCCACACCCTGTAAAAGTCATTACCACAGCTAGATCTTTTCCTTAGATTTTTCTCTCTCTCTCTTTTTTTTTTTTTACCTAAACAAGGCATTGTCATCACCACCATGATCATCATTTCACCGTTAATTTCTTCTTCTCCCTCCTCTTCTTCCTCTCTCTGCTCTTAAACCTGTTAAAATCAGTACATAAACCCCTGCCATGAATAAAGATTTTACAAACTGTATAAATAGCCTCATCATCATCATCATCATCGTCATCATCATAATCATAATCATCATTTTCATTGTTATTGTTCCCATTGTTTTTGTTGTTGTTATATTATAATTTCTTTCCCTTTGTTTTCAGTACGTGGTTTAATAGCCAGGATAAGAGCGAGAGAGACAGACAGACAGACAGACAGAGAGAGAGACAGACTGATTAAATGAAAACATTAGCTGAGACTGATGAAGACACGACCGTGTATTGCATTTTCACAGAGTGACTGAGGGTCCAGGAGCACGGCCTGATGGGACAGACAATGCCAACACTCTTCCATTCATGTGATTGATGTGTGGGGGCATTCAGTGTGTGTGTGTGTGTGTGTGTGTGTGTGTGTGTGTCTGACTTGTTGCCATAGTGAATGCTGAGCTAGTGCTGCGCATAGGCTCAGAGAGACAGAGAGAGAGAGAGAGAGAGAGAGAGAGAGAGATGGACAGAAAGAGAGAGAGGGGGGGCAGAGCGAGAGAGAGAATGAGAGAGAGATGGACAGAGAGAGACAAAGAGAGTGTGAGAGAGAGAGATGGAGAGAAAGAGAGAGACAGAGAGAGCTGGACAGAGAGAGAGAGAGAGAAAGATGGACAGAAAGAAAGAGAGAGACAGACAGACAGAGAGAGCTGGACAGAAAGAGAGAGAGAGAGACAGAGAGAGCTGGACAGAAGGAGAGAGAATGAGAGAGAGAGATGGACAGAAAGAGAGAGAGAGAGACAGAGAGAGCTGGACAGAAGGAGAGAGAATGAGAGAGAGAGATGGACAGAAAGAGAGAGAGAGACAGAGAGCTGGACAGAAGAAGAGAGAATGAGAGAGAGAGATGGACAGAAAGAGAGAGAGAGAGACAGAGAGAGCTGGACAGAAGGAGAGAGAATGAGAGAGAGAGATGGACAGAAAGAGAGAGAGAGAGACAGAGAGAGCTGGACAGAAGGAGAGAGAATGAGAGAGAGAGATGGACAGAAAGAGAGAGAGAGAGACAGAGAGAGCTGGACAGAAGGAGAGAGAATGAGAGAGGGAGATGGACAGAAAGAGAGAGAGAGAGACAGAGAGAGCTGGACAGAAGGAGAGAGAATGAGAGAGAGAGATGGACAGAAAGAGAGAGAGAGACAGAGAGAGCTGGACAGAAGGAGAGAGAATGAGAGAGAGAGATGGACAGAAAGAGAGAGAGAGACAGAGAGAGCTGGACAGAAGGAGAGAGAATGAGAGAGAGAGATGGACAGAAAGAGAGAGAGAGACAGAGAGCTGGACAGAAGGAGAGAGAATGAGAGAGAGAGCTGGACAGAAAGAGAGAGAGAGAGACAGAGAGAGCTGGACAGAAGAAGAGAGAATGAGAGAGAGAGATGGACAGAAAGAGAGAGAGAGAGACAGAGAGAGCTGGACAGAAGGAGAGAGAATGAGAGAGAGAGATGGACAGAAAGAGAGAGAGAGACAGAGAGAGCTGGACAGAAGGAGAGAGAATGAGAGAGAGAGATGGACAGAAAGAGAGAGAGAGACAGAGAGCTGGACAGAAGAAGAGAGAATGAGAGAGAGAGATGGACAGAAAGAGAGAGAGAGAGACAGAGAGAGCTGGACAGAAGGAGAGAGAATGAGAGAGAGAGATGGACAGAAAGAGAGAGAGAGAGACAGAGAGAGCTGGACAGAAGGAGAGAGAATGAGAGAGAGAGATGGACAGAAAGAGAGAGAGAGAGACAGAGAGCTGGACAGAAGGAGAGAGAATGAGAGAGAGAGATGGACAGAAAGAGAGAGAGAGAGACAGAGAGAGCTGGACAGAAGGAGAGAGAATGAGAGAGAGAGATGGACAGAAAGAGAGAGAGAGAGAGGATGCATGTGCAAGTACTAGCAGTTATGAAGACATCACCTCACTTTTGGTTCTCTCTCTCTCTCTGTCTCTCATGATTGAATGTGATTGGTTGGGGTTATATCATGGGCGGGGTTAACGCTAATTCATACTTCATTCACCGAATTGAACAAACCCTACGTTCACTCTAGCAAGCGATTTCAGCCACGATTTCAGCGACAGCGACAAGTTTAAAGTTGAAATAAATAGCAGTTTAAAAAAGAAGTTGAAATAAGTAGCATTTTCAGCGCAACTACTCTCTCATTCGAATTCCTATGAGATTGTACTGCTTCACACACACACACACGCACGCACACACACACACACACACACACGCATGTGCGCACGCAAGCACACACGCACGCAGTCAGCCTGGGTCAACGCCATCGATCGATCCGATAATGTGTCCAGCGTATGCAGACTTGTGTCTCCTTCTCACCTTTCCTGGCCGCCTGCCATTTCTGCACGGCCTCGTCTCTCCTCCCTCCGGCCTGAAAAACAGACGCGTGAAATCAAGCTGATGAGGAAAGAAACTGCCGGAACTTTGATGTTCAAATCAATGTTTATGTCACAGCTGCAGACCAGAGTGTTCAAAAGACGAGGAAAAGAATCAACTCTGTCTTGTGAATCCACCGAAGATTATCAGAAGGTCTAAAACTGTGACGAGTCCAGCGTCATCCCTTAATCCCTTAATCGTCGAATTTATTTTACCAATACACATCCAAAACACTGCGTTCCTACTGACCGGAGGAGCCGACACCAGGCCTGCGAGAGCAAATCGTTCCGTTTCAATACCACGTGGCATATTCTCAACTATCTTGCAGTCATAAATAGGTCAGATTTGAATATTTAAGACCTCATGTTCTATATTTATTCACATAGTGGACGTGTTTAAGAAAGAGTGCTGGTCATGAATGGTGGACTGAAGCAGATGCAGAAGCACGATCAGTACCAGAATATCAATACGGAGAATGAACGGCTTGGTGAGGTCAGGTCAGCAAACACTGAGCGTACTTCTGCCCAAACAAAGAAACACCAGGGTTTAAATATACAAACTAATTAAAGGGGCGAAGCGAAAACAAGTGAGAGTAATCAATACGCACGAGGGAGACGATCGATGATAAGGCATGCGACGAGGCAAGTCCTGAAGCAAAAGAAAACACACGTGGGAACGTAAACAAACAGTTGAGACACGGAAGTATCTTCCATGCAGCGCTCGGTGCGACCGGGAAATACGTCACGGTGTCATTTAATGTATGTTGCTATTTACAACGGTCATTTTTCCGTGGCTAAATCAAAAAACGTTTAGATTTCGTCATACGTAGTGAGCACATATAGTGAATCAGAAGCTCGAGTCGAAGGTGGTGGATTTTTTTTTTTTGTGGAATAATATTTGAATGTGAATTTTGTTCATTTGAATTACATTAACAGCATTCTATTTTTTATTTTAATGAAGTGAAGTGAATTTATCCATCCATCCATCCATCCATCCATCTTCTATACCGCTTATTCTTCCTTCAGGGTCACGGGGAAACCTGGAGTCTATCCCAGGGAGCATCGGGCACAAGGCGGGGTACACCCTGGACAGGGTGCCAATCCATCGCAGGGCACAATCACACACACACTCACACACCCAGTTCATTTTTAACCCAGTTAAGTTTGTCATGTTAGTGAGTAACCATAAAGCGTATATTTCTCTGTTCTGGAGACATGAAAAACTTAAAGCTACAGCTTTCCCTCTGACACTGGAGACTCCTTCCGTAAATGTTAAATAAAAAACACATCTTTCCAAAATAAGCATCCGTCATACGAGTCCCTGGGAGTGAGCTGTTACTATAGAAACTATGAAATATTAGAAGGAGAGCATTAATATAAACCTGTGATTAGCAGCTGTGCTACTGTCAGAGCTGCTGTTCTAGAAAATTCATCACCTTCTGACCAATCAGAATCCAGAATCCAACAGGTGACTGGCAGATGGACGCCACTAGAAATGGCACTGTTTTCTCCATTATGAATGGACTAATACATATTCATAAAAAATAATCCCACGAATATGGGTTTAAATGATAGCATTCGTCTCATTCCTGTCTCGCTCTTAGCCCTGTGTCTAACCTTGATGTCCAGCGAGGGGCGGCGGTGATTAAACTCTGCCACACAGACCCGAGCTGGTTTTAATAAATCTGCTGTCTGCTTAG
This sequence comes from Ictalurus furcatus, assembly GCF_023375685.1. Taxonomy (NCBI): domain Eukaryota; kingdom Metazoa; phylum Chordata; class Actinopteri; order Siluriformes; family Ictaluridae; genus Ictalurus; species Ictalurus furcatus. The sequence continues at coordinate 24,486,597 of NC_071269.1, forward strand.
ACGTGAGTGGCACGGTGACTAATGTTCCTGTCAATGAGTAATGTGTGTAATTATTTAACTGTGCATCGTTCTACATGCGCTCTCGCAGCATTAATGAGCGTGTGACCCATCTGGAGAAACTGGTGACGATTAGATTCCTTATTTATTGCCCAGTCCATGGAGATGCCGGTCCATGCAAATCAGGTTGATTGTCAAAATTTACAGACTCTCATCTGTTTGCAATGAACAAATCAAACAAACGCAATTGAAACACAATGAATGCTTTGAGTGGTTTCCCCAAATTCAACTGAAAACGCAATTTATAATATTTCTCCAGCTTCAAAATTATCCAATCCTCTGAATAGAATCCCTCACAACAGCACAAATATTCAAAACAAGCGCTTTATTAGTTGCAGCAGGTGTGCTTGAGCTGGAACACATGAAATACCGGAACTGGCTAGGGGAAGAAAATGTATGAAATACCCGGACGGGGCAGAAAAAGGAAGCTATCGACGGCTGCAAGCAGATTTGTGAGAAGGCAGGTTGTGAAAAACCCTCGAGTGACTGTAAAAGACCTGCAGCGAGACTTGGTGTAACAGGCACTGAGGTTTCGGTGAGCACAGTAAGGCGTGTACTAAACGCAGAAGGTTTCCATGCCAGAACTCCAAGACGTTCACCACTACTGACCCAAAAGCACAAGAAAAGTCGCTCAGAATCACATAAATAATCCATAGAAGGTTTGGGATTCTGTTCTGTGGAGCGATGAAACAAAACTGGAACTTTTCAGCACGATGGATCAGCGGTACGTCTGGAGGAAGAAGAATGAAGAAAGAACACTCTGTGCACAGTCGAGCATGGTGGAGGCTCGGTGATGCTCTGGGGCTGCTTTGCATCCTCTGGCACTGGAAACCTGCAGCGTGTGGAAGGCGAGATGGATTCAGTGAAGTATCAGGAAACCCTAGGAGAAAACATCATGCCGTCTGTGAGGAAGCTGAAGCTTGGGCGTCATCGGACCTTCCAGCAGGACAATGATCCCAAGAATACCTCAAATTCCACCAAGGCTTGGTTGCAGAAGAAGTCCTGGAAGATTCTACAGGGCCATCACAGTCACCTGACTTGAACCTCATAGAAAATCTCTGGTGGGATTTGAAGAAGGCGGTCGCAGCACGCAAACCCAAGAATATTACTGAACTGGAGGCCATTGCTCATGAGGAACGGGAGAAGATTCCTCAGGAACGCTGCCAGAAACTCTACATCTCGTTTTTGCATAACAGCAAAAGGAGCTCTACTAAATACTAAAGATACTTGCCATGAAGGGGTTCAATCATTTTGAAACGGGTTGCGTTTTCAGTGGAATTTGGGGAAACCACTTGGATCATCCACTGTGTTGAACTATTTCAATTGCTTTTGTTTGATTTGTTCATTGCAAAGACACGCAACTAGCATTCCACTTTTGACAACAAACCAGTTTTCTTGCCGCTAAAACGGGGGGAGAGCGTTTGTGTATAAAAATCACCAGTGAATATGCGCATCATATCCTACCAGATGAATTAGAAGCAGTGTGTGCTCTTTGACATTGTGGCTATCTATATGCGGTGAAAGCATGAGCGCCAATTAGCTTAGCTCATGGCATAAGCTCATTTAAAGCAATAATACTACTATTAATAATAATAATAATGAAACACGCCCACTTTTTGTTGCAATTGAGCAAAATCCTTGTGTAGCTCCAACCTCTGTAAGTTAACGTCACCACCAGGGTGTCACACCTCCCTGGCTGCGGCCTCCATGTTTCCTGGGTGAAGTGTCTGGTTTGGCGTTGCTCGTTCCCGGGCACTGAAACAGCGCCAAGCTGGATACTTCACCCAAGGTAGGAGCGTCACTGGGATTTTTCTTGGTTGCAACAAAAATTGAGTGTTCCATTATTATTTTTATTAATATTATTATTTTGCTTTAAATGCTGAGACCATAAGCTAAACCAAACTAAGCTAAGCTAATTAGCGATTGCTGAAATGGCAATCGCCAATTAGCTAGCGAAATGCTACGGATCACGTGTGGTGTACTGTCTTTACTCCCATTGGTAGTTGCTGCACCAAGTTGCTCCAAATTTGCCTGAAGTTATACTTTTCTCAACTTTGTTGCCCCGTTGGACACGCCCACATCTAATCGCCGACAGTTGCTGTCGCACACGTCGCCGGAAGTCGTCAGCTCTCACTGGAAAGCAATGGTCTCCGGTTGTGAGTCACTGTATGTATGTGTAAGCATACCTTCAGACGGTGCACATGCTAGTCTTCACCGTACCGTAGCTGTCGTATGCTGAGAGAGGTGAAAAAGGTCAACGTTTTGAATTCTAAGCCTGGCTTTAGAGAAGAACGACAGGACTTCGGTCTTTGTCATTGACCCCTTTAGATCAACAAAATCTTTGTCCATTGTTTTGTTCGTGAGAAAGAAGAAAAAATAATAACAGTACTTGAAAACAGGCTCATTTATTGTGTATGAGTTCTTTGTTCATCCTCTGTTTCATCCTACACAGATCCTGCACTCTATACAGTAGCAAAGACAACTCATCCAATCCCCTGATAAATCTAAACATCCTCCCTCTCTTTCTTCTTCTTCTGCTGATGCTTTCGGCTTCATCCTAGTCCATGTCTTGATGAAAGATAGCACAATCAGTCTATCACGCTGCCATGAGTAATGAGCTGTTTAGCACCTCGTTAATCTATCACGGCTACACGAGTGTTGTTTGACCTTAATTTCTCTGGTTGCGAGGCTTTTAAAGCAGGTGATTAATTAGGTTTTTTTTTTAATTATTATTTTTACATTATTAACCAATTTTCTCACAATGTAGTCACTGCTGGTTCTAAATCATTAGATATCATTAAATAGCGACCTGCCAGGGTGAAGTCATGCTTCCTCTGCAAAAAAAAAAACAACAACAAATGGAATCGTGCACTTGTTGTGCAATGTCACAAAAGGAGCGCTAATACAACAAGCTAACAAATAGCCGTAAACATGGAGAGTGAGAATCGTGATTCTAAGCCAAACATATTGATTCTTATTTTATCAAGAGCTGTGCAGCGCCACTGTGGGCAATCCAAATCGATGGAAAATACAGAAAATCAAAGCACAAACTCTAATTTCGTGCTACTTAATCTTAAACAGCTGGAGCATCTTCTATACCGCTTATCCTTTTCAGGGTCACGGGGAACCTGGAGTCTATCCCAGGGAGCATGGGACAAGGCGGGGTACACCCTGAACAGAGTGCCAATCCATCACAGGGCACAATCACATACACACTCATACACCCATTCATACACTACGGACACTTTGGACTCACCAAACAGCCTATCATGCATGTCTTTGGACTGGGGGAGGAAACCGGAGTACCCGGAGGAAACCCCCGCAGCACGGGGAGAACATGCAAACTCCGCACACACAGGGCACAGCGGGAATTGAACCCCCGACCCTGGAGGTGTGAGGCCACCGTGCGCCCCTGTATACATAATAATCATTTAGCTTGTTTTGATGTTAGCTAACTTGTAAACATCATCAGTTAATTGATGTCCTCTTGTATGTCGGGAAAACTAACCCCCATCCGAATTGCACTTTAGTTTAGTTTAGTTTCACACAAAGAAATGTATAATTAAAGCCACATTAAAGCGCTGATCTTAACCATTCAGAAGTTTTACCTGCCAGGAACAGGAGGAATTCTGACTCATCTCAGTGGTTTGTTTCACAGACAGGAAGCGCGACTGGTGGACTCAGAGTGTTTATTTGATTTCAATGGGAAGTAGATTTGGTTCTGGTAGAGTGACTCAGACAACAGACTCGGTGGAAAAAAAAAAACGGAAAAAAAAAACATGTGATTTGGGCACTTTTGAGCAATAAAAAGAGGAAAACAGCTGTGTGGGGATGTGAGTGTACTCATGCATTTGGCAGTTTTGGATGCCAGATCATCTTTTCCCTAATCAGAGATGCATTTTAGAGCCATAGTTAATTATAATGTTGCCTCAGGCAGGACGTCGGTTTGCTGTTCAAACTGTAATCGAATGCATTTTCAGTGGCCTCGACTGAGCCTCCGAGCTTCAATCAGCATGTTTTTTTTTGTTGTTTGTTTGTTTTTGTTTTTTTCTTCCGCGAGAAAGATTGTGTTTTAAGGCGTTCACTTTGGTGCAGACATGTAATTTCTCTCCACCTTTTTTTTTTTTTTTTTTTTTTTCTTCTACCGAATGAATCTTTAATCTACACGAGAGAGAGAGAGAGAGAAAAAAAAATTCTATCGATCTCGCCTTTTCTTTTACTTTGTTGTGAATTGATGGAGGTATCATAGTTTGCCTTTAAAGCGGTTCAGCTGGGGCTTTCAGAGGAAAGAAATGTTTTGTTTACCTACAAATATTCCAATACGCGTGTCTGTCATTTAAATCATACTGCGTTTAGTTCAGTGATTAGCTTTTGACTAACAGCTGTAGCATCTGGATTTAACTTTGCTATCAACTGCGTGATGAAAACCTTCATTAGTGTTCGGTTAAAATGTCCTTTCCCCCACCTTTTCCCCAGTCTCCTCCGCCAGTCCAAAGACACGCATTGTAGGCTGATTGGCATTTCCAAATTGTCCGTAGTGTGTGAATGTGTGTGATTGTGCCCTGCGATGGATTGTCACCCCGTCCAGGGTGTCCCCTGTCCTTGCGCCCAGAGTTCCGGCATATAAATTGGATGGATGGATGATGAAATGGGGAAAACAAAAACCACTTCCTGGTCATGGGCCTTTACACCTGAATATTATAAGCGTGTCTGACCACTAGCAGTGACTTTTCCTTACAATAAATGTTCTCACACTCGTTTCATGCCGATGCGTATTCATCCTGTCTATCAGCTACGTGTACAAGGTGCCAGAATCAAGAGGATGATTGAGTAGACATGCTCAAGGTCTGATCTCTCTAAACACTCTCTACTCGAATCTGTTATTCACGGCATGTAATTTATGAAATCGCAGCGGCGGACGAACACCTGGATGAGTAAATAGAGCCGTAACCGTCATCCCCTCTCGTCCGGCTCGCGTTGTGGCGTGACATTATCCCGAGGTGGTTAGGAAACCAATACGATTCTGAAGAGGAGATCTAGTTATGGGCGGTTCGGATTGTCTAACCCACTCATAAGATCTGGAGAGGCCTTTCATTTCTCTCGCTGAATTCAACAAGTCGCTGTGTGTATTACAGACTGTGTTGTGTGCGGTGCTACTCTGAATACATGAATAAATAAATAGACATGCTAATGAGCGTTTATGGCATTGTGGCGTGAACAAAATGCCCACTGAGTGTGAAAGGAAGCCAGATTTATTTATTTATTTAAAAAAGGGGAGTTTCATTCCGCATCCATGAGGAAAAACGCGCCCAACAGGACCAGGAAAGGAGAAATAGACAGCAATCGACAGCAAGCATTGTGATTTTAGACAAGGGTGCAGTTGCCCTAAAGGAAATTGCAGTGCGTCCAACGACAACAAACCTCCACAACTGGTCTTTTACATGTAAACTGAACAATACGCTGTAATCAATTCTGCTTTCAGTGCTGGACCGGCAACGCTCGAGCTGCGCGCTGCAAATCATTCTGTACTGAAACGTGAAGATTTATGACTTAATCAAGTGGAGAAAAAAAGCCCGCTGTCGTCGAGTACAACGTCCTGACGCCAGACACTTCAATTTTATCTTTTGAACACAAACCGAATATTCACTTTTTATGTTTCAATTACAGTTTATCATCTACAGAGTACGGTTTAATTCTCCAATCCGATCGCTCAGAAGGTGTTGGTTTATCTTATATAACCGCGCTGGCTCGGACAGGAGTTCCGGATCTGATCATACTACGCTATCGTGCGCTCGTTTCTATGGTAACAGCTCATTCACAAGGACTCGTACAGCAGATGATCTACACAATCTAATCCTAATTATTAATGTTTTTATATTCTATCTTGGTAGGTCACACGTATGAAACATCTGTGGAAGGAGTCTCCAGTGTCAGCTCTTTGTAACAGTCGTGGTGCTTCGTATATTTTCCAGGCTCAGGGAAGGCTTCAGGACAGACGATATTCCTCATTCCGGTTTCTCGGGAAACGACGTAAGCAATTATAGGAAATGATACACCAAATAAACTGAGACTGAGAATAGATGGATTTAAAACGTGCTGTTATTTAACAAAGAAAAACAAAAGTCTTCTGGAAGGAGTCTCCAGTGTTAGCGCTCTGTAACAGTTAGGGTGCTTTCGCCCAATTCTCGATTCAACGTCAAGCTGCGGTTTTTGGTTATATTTTTCTGGTTATAGCTGCTATAACGTAAGTTCCAACAGGAACGAGCTTGTTTCTTGGACTTTTGACAACATTAATGTAACTATAAATGGAGAAAAAGTAGCATGTGTAAATCTTTAATTAGTAAAAAAATTAATAAAAAATGCAATTGTTGGCAAATTGCTGTGTTATCTGAGGAGTTTTTATTTATTTATTTTTAAATGATTATTATTTCAGCACATGTTGTTAGAGTAAAATAATCAACATCATGGTGGAAACAGTGACTCCGCGTCATCACCCCAGCCTGTCTTTGATTATTTTCCTATAACAGCATGACATACGGTGTTTTATTCCCTTTCACGTATACATGATTTATACGCATATCGAGATACTTTAGATTTTTCTAATTCGGATTCTTTTAGATTTTGAAAAAGTGAATGGATTGTCCATGAGTTTAAAAAGCTGGAAAATGTCTGGAATAATAATACTAATAATACTACTAAGAATAGTAATAATAGAAGAAGAAGAAGAAGAAGAAGAAGAAGAAGAAGAAGAAGAAAATGTCCAGAAGAATGTCCAGAAGTTCTGAAAATTCGGATCAAAAATATAAAACGTAATTTACCTTTTTTATTTTTATCTATTTTTTTTTATTTTTTAGAAAATATCATTTCTGAACATACCGAATTTGGGATTATTTAAAAACTAAACAAACAAACAAAGCTTTTAACACTCTAAGGCATTCAGTGGAGTCTGGCTAAAAAAAATTCAACATTTCACTCAATTTTGTTTTTGTTAGGAAGTTCATAAAAATGAAGAATTTGTGCTACAGAAGTTTGTGTTCATTTACGGTAATGATCTCAAGTGGTTTGAGGGCGATCTAGACTGATTGTCCATGAGCGTGGACGCTATGCACTGAAGGGTTAAACGCGGCACTAACAGAGTTCCCGGTGTGATAAAATGCGCTGTAGGTTTTTGTTTCCCGAGTCAATTCATTACATACAGTTCCACACGTGCATCTTACTTGTCTTCTTCTCATCCTCAGAAGTGTCTGGGGGGTCCTATAGCTTCGTACCGTCTGACTGATATCCGTCTGGTGATATTTTTAGGCTCAGCGCTAACATTTATTGCTGAGAGACAGAATGACTGTTAACCGTCTCAGCGGGATGACAGCCTGGTTTGATGAAAATGACTGAAAACCTTTTCTTCTTTCTTTCATGTCACAGAGATTATTTAATTAGTCACACTAAAGAATTTTTTCTGCACATTAGCGCAGTCCTGTGAGGTTCGAATCTTGGCTTGCTTTAACTTCATCCATAGCTGGTTCACTTGAAGGTTTCGATTCTTAATTATTTACTAATAGCAGCGGGTATTCCTGAGAGAAACAGATTGTCAGAATTAAAATTACCAGTGGCGTGTTTCATTGCCATTCAAAATACTTCCCAGGGCAGTAAAACAACACACACACACACACACACACACACACACACACACACACCCCAAATAATCCGGGCTCAGGAGTGTTAACGATTCATGGAACTTAACCCTTAGAAAAATATGAATACAATTTGCGGGCGTTTTCTCACCCGGTCTTCCCGATTTCACAGCTCAGAAAGCATTTATCACCTCGCCTCACACCTCCAGGGTCGGGGGTTCGATTCCCACCGTGGCCCTGTGCGTGCGGAGTTTGCATGTTCTCCCCGTGCTGCGGGGGTTTCCTCTGGGTACTCCGGTTTCCTCCCCCAGTCCAAAGACATGCATGGTAGGCTGATTGGCGTGTCCAAAGTGTCCGTAGTGTATGAACATGTGTGTGAGTGTGTATGTGATTGTGCCCTGCGATGGATTGGCACCCTGTCCAGGGTGTACCCCGCCTTGTGCCCGATGCTCCCTGGGATAGACTCCAGGTTCCCCGTGACCCTGGGAAGGATAAAGCGGTATAGAAGATGGATGGATGGACGGACGGACCTTTGTTGGGGTATTTTGTTAAAATCTGCAGCAGGGTAACGGATATCGCCGAAGAACGCAAGAAGCAGATAAAATGTATATCTGTACATGTATATACAGCTAACTCAATTTTTCTTTTAATTTCAATCGAGTTCAAGTCTTAGAAATGCATGATAGTGAATATCCACATGGGTCCGAATGATACAAAAACAAACAAATTTATTACTGATTTTAAAATAATAAATCAGTGGGGCAGTTGTGGCTCAGGTAGTCAGGTGGTAGAGCGAGTTGTCCACTAATCGTAGGGTTGGCGGTTCGATTCCCGGCCCACATGACTCCACATGACTCCACATGACTCCACATGACTCCACATGACTCCACATACCGCAATGTCCTTGGGCAAGACACTGAACCCCAAGTTGCTCCCGATGGCAAGTTAGCGCCTTGCATGGCAGCTCTGCTACCATTGGTGTGTGAGTGTGTGTGTGTGTGAATGGGTGAATGAGACACAGTGTAAAGCGCTTTGGTTAAAAGCACCATATAAGTGCAGACCATTTAAAAATCAAACCGCGCTACACTTGTGGAGCAGAAACACGACACGTCACGCTACATGCTTTGTTTCAGGTTTTCAGCACTGCTGGTTTGTTTCACTCTAATGGCTGAATCTAAAACGCTTCATTTTTTTATTTTTTTTTATTTTTTTTTATATCCGCTGTTTAAATGGAATATTATCATTAGTGTTTAGAATGTTCAGGTCTCTAGGGAAAATATGCGAGCTGAATATATTTCCATAATGTGTTGTATCCTTTAAAATAACATTCAAATAAGCTAAAATACCAGAGCAGCTCATGCTGTGAGGAAAGCACATACAACAGGAACAAAGTACAGGTGGCTGGATAATTTTTTTTTTTTTTAATTAAAAAAAAAGTGGGGAGGTTGGGGGGGGGGAGAGGGGGTTGAATATAATAATCATTTACATAATTCTCTCTAACTTTTACTTTTACGTGAGTTGTGTGTCCCAACATTTCTTCAGTTCTCCACTCGCAACTTTAGTTCCTACCAGTAAATGGTTCCCATTTACTTTATAACTTCACACACACACACACACACACACACACAAAAACACAGTGTTTTCATCTTATTCTGTCATACACAGCTGTCTCATTAAATGTGTATAGAGACATTATGAAGAAAAATAATGCTTAGAAGGAAGCAGCAGACATGGTTGGTCTCCCTGGAGAGTGTTTGCAGCGAGTACAGTCAGCTTGCACTGCTAATCTGCTAATGAAGCTAATACAAAGACAGACACATTATATGTCAAACAAACAACCAATTTTCACACTGATTAGTGTGTTATTTACTTAGTGTTTGACTATTTAGAAGAGGATACTGTATACAGAGTAGAACAGGGTGAAATGCATCATGCAGGAAGCGGCCGTTATATGACGGGTAAACTGTTGCTATTAAGGGGTGCACGTGGTGTGTAACAACACTCAGGCTGTGGCATTCAAATGATGCTCTATTTGTATTACGGCACCAGGATGTGCCAAGGTAACATTCCCCACAGCATTACACTACCTCCACCAGCCTGAACTGTTCATATAAGTCAGGTTGGGCTCATGGATTCATGCTGCTGATGCTAAATTCAGACCCTGCCATATCCAGCTTCTCGATGTGTGCTCTACTGGTATTATGGCACCCAGAGTGTTCTAAGACAACATTCCCCACAGCATTACACTACCTCCACCAGCCTGAACTGTTCATATAAGTCAGATTGGGCTCGTGGATTCATGCTGCTGATGCTAAATTCAGACCCTGCCATATCCAGCTTCTCGATGTGTGCTCTATTGGTATTATGGCACCCAGAGTGTTCTAAGACAACATTCCCCACAGCATTACACTACCTCCACCAGCCTGAACTGTTCATATAAGCCAGGTTAGGTCTATGGATTCATGCCGTTGACACCAAATTCTACCATCTCCATGTGGTGATGCTTTTCCAGTCTTGAACTGCCAAGGTACAGTGAGCCTGTGCTCACTATAGCATCAGATTCACATTTTAGCTCACAGGAGTGGAACCATACGTGGTCTCATCACAATTTTTTTTTTTTTTTAATGTCTTGTGCATTCTGGGATTCTATTCTGCTCAACACGGTTTCAAAGAGTGGTGAGTTGAGTTAGCATAGCTTTGCTGTCAGCTTGAACTAGTCCAGTCATTCTCCTCTAATGTCACTGCTAGCACCTAAAAAACAAAAGATAGAGAGCTTCTTTTCTCACTCGCCATTTTCACACGACATCATATTAATGAGAAATTCAGTGAAGAAGTAGGGCAGGCCTTCGTACAAAGGCTGGACTCGTAGTTCCATTATGCAATGCAGATATACAATGCGGAGTTATGGCGCATAGAGTGGCATGCAAAAGTTTGGGCACCCTGCATGATCAATACTTAGTAACACCCCCTTTGGCAAAGTATCACAGCTTGTAAATGTTTTTTGTAGCCAGCTCAGAGACTTTTGATTCTTGTTTGAGGGATTTTCACGCATTCTGCCTCGCAAAAGGCTTCTAGTTCTGTGAGATTTTTGGGCCATCTTGCATGCACAGCTCTTTTGAGGTCTATCCACAGATCTTCAATGATGTTTAGGTCAGGGGACTGTGAGGGCCACGCCAAAACCTTCAGCTTGCGCCTCTTGAGGTAGTCTTGAGGATTTTGAAGTGTGTTTAGGATCATTATCCTGTTGTAGAAAACCATCCTCTTTTCACCTTCAGCTTTTTTACAGACCGTGTGATGTTTGCTTCCAGAATTTGCTGGTATTTAACTGAATCCATTCTTCCTTCTAACAGTGAAATGTTCCACGTGCCACTGGCTGCAACACAGGCCCAAAGCATGATCGATCCAACCCCCGTGCTTAACTGTCGGAGAGGTGTTCTTTTCATTAAATTCTGCATCCTTTTTTCTCCAAACATACCTTCGCTCACTGTGGGCAAAAAGTTCTATTTTAACTTCGTCAATCTACAGGACTTTTCAAAAGGCATCAGGCTTGTTTAGATGTTCATCTGACGCTGAATTTTGTGATGAGGATACGGGAAAGATTTTCTTTTGATGACTCATCCATGAAGGTCATATTTGTGCAGGTGCCACTGCACAGTAGAACAGTGCACCACCACTCCAGAGTCTGCTAAAATCTTCCTGAAGGTCTTCTACAGTCAAAGAGGGGTTTTGATTAGCCTTCTAGAAAGTCTGTGAGCAGTTCTCTCTGAAAGTTTTCTTGGTCTTCCAGAACTCAACTTGACCTCTAATATTCCTTTCAACTGCCATTTCTTAATTACATTATGAACTGATAGCCTTCTTATAGCCTTCTCCTGCTCTGTGGACATCAATTATTTTAACTTTCAGAGTGCCAGGCTAGGCAGCTGCTTAGACGAGCCCATGGCTGCTGATTGCTGGGAAAAGGTTTGAATGTTTATAAAGCTTTGAAATTTGCATCACCTGGCCTTTCCTAATGACGACTGTGAACAAGCCTTAACTCTTACGAGCTAATTAAGGTCTGAGAGCTTGGTAGAAAGTCATTTGAGAGCTCAAATCTCTCGGGGTGCGCAAACTTTTACATGGTGTTTTTGTTTCATCTTCAACGTTATGCCATTTTTGGAGATCAGTTCATCTTCGACTCACTTAACTATTCACAATAACAGCGCTTATGACCAGGGGTGCCCAAACTTTTGCACGCCACTGTAATCGGCTCGGCTAGATCGCAGTCTGCGAAACGACGCACGGTGGTGTTGATGAGGGTACAGTATTAGCATGAATGTTGAAGCTTTGGATACCGAGCAAAGGTGAGAGAGCCGGATAGACTAAAAGACTAAAGCTCCGCTGCACCAGAGATGACGCGAATGCCACATCCATCTGCGCAACGACCAGTGAAAGTGAAAATAGCCCAGCATTCCGATGAAAGAACGACAAAATTCATGACGAAATGAATCTCAGACGCAGCTGAAGAGCACCAAATGTCCTTCGTCCTTATAGACGTGCCATATTTTTAAGCAAAACCTTGTGCATACCTGCATGTATGGAGCCGCAGCATCACTACACGTGGAAATAGTAGCACAAATATTGCATGACCACTGTGAATAACAGCCGCATTTCTCTGGCACATAGGAATTGAGTCCATGAACATTTTGATCTAAATTACCCAAACTCCTTTTCACCGGTTTGAATGAAATTACGGTTGGAAGGAAGAGATAAATAGCTTTAACAAAAATAAATAAATAAATTAAAAAAATCATGCCGTCGCACACGACTGATTCATATAGTTCTTTGCGCTACAACAGAAAGTGCGACGACGGGGTCAGGAGAAGGAGAACGACCGAATTAAAATCACGACTGGATAAAAACTACTTTATTCACGATATATTAAAACCATTATTAAGGACACTGGAAGTCAGGAAGAAATAAAGATTCCGAGCCCGTGTAGGATTTTTCTTTCTTTCTTTCATTTTTTTTTACGTCTCGAGAGAAGGGACTCCGAATGACTCCGAGCTCAATTACTCTTAAAGAAGTCGCTAAACATCGTCAACTATTCAGTTCTCTAAAAGACCACGTGATTCTAGAGTGAGCGAGGCTTATTTAAGCTTGCAAGGTTGTTTCACAGAGGTCCCGTCGCCGTGCCCTCGAATCTCCTTCACCGTCGAGCTCGTGCATATTAAAACACGTCGCACGGCTAAAGCATTAAAGGGAGAAATGGCAGACCCTGAATTGGACAAATCCAGGTCATGGCTTGAAACCCACGGCTCTTTAATAAGTTCGCTTTGACCCGGAATGTCGATCACAAAAGCGGTGTTGTGATGTATACTAGTCGTCCAATCAGACGGTAATGAATACCGGTCACCTTCGCTTCCCTCCGACATGACGCCGTGTGTGTCTCTGACGATCTTCAGCGCTCTGACCTGCACTGAAGCTCGTGTAACCCGTCCATTTCAATAATCGTCTCTCCTCTGCATTTCTCACTCCTCCGCTTTATGAAAACGTCTGCTCGGTTTCCAACGTTCTCTGTTCGCTTGTCCTCTGCTGGGTTATTTTTTTTTTTTTTAAAGGTGGGTACGCACCTGTCAGAGCTGTCTGTCTGGAAAGTGAGACAATAGGCCTTGATTTACAGTAATCACGCTAATAGAGAATGTGTGTGAGGAACTGTTGACAGCTTTAACGGGAGTTTGTGCGGTAAAAACATTTTAAAAAAAAAATAAATAAAAGCACCCTTAGCGTTGATGATAGCGTCGATGAAGTCTTTTTCAGGACACGAGCGAACTGTAGCACCAGGTAGAGGCTGTTCGGGTTTACATTTACAGCATGGTGCATTTTATTGTCTCTGTGGAAAACGTGTGTCGATTCTGTAGGAAGTTCATTTAATCAAGAGGCGACTTGATGCATGTTTTCCTTGTGTCTTGATCCACAGTCGCAGATTTTGTGTCCTTTAGTGAGGTTTTTTTTATTCATATTGTCCATAGCAGACTAGATCAGAAGGTCATAAGTTCAAATCCCAGCACCACCATGCTGCAATTCAATTCAATTCAATTCAATTTTATTCGTATAGCGCTTTTTACAATAGACATTGTCTCAAAGCAGCTTTACAGAAAAATCAACACGGTATACAGATATTAAAGGTGTGAATTTATCCCAACTGAGCAAGCCACTGAGTGGCGACGGTGGCAAGGAAAAACTCCCTGAGATGTTTTAAGAGGAAGAAACCTTGAGAGGAACCCGACTCAGAAGGGAACCCGTCCTCATCTGGGTAACAACAGATAGTGTGAAAAAGTTCATTATGGATTTATATGAAGTCTGTATGGCCTTAGGAGCAGCCGTAGTCCCAGCAGTCTGGAATTGGAGAAGATTTGAGCTCCATCCAGAGGCAGAAAGGATCAGGATCTCTAGTATCTCCATAAATTCGTGTGGGGCTCGGCGAAAGGAGAGAGGGAGAAAAAAGATTATTATGACTGCGAAGTAGTAGAACAGAATCTAGTCAGGGTAGGCTTGAGTAAACAAATACGTTTTAAGCCTAGACTTAAACACTGAGACTGTGTCTGAGTCCCGAACACTAATAGGAAGACTGTTCCATAACTGTGGGGCTCTATAAGAGAAAGCTCTTCCCCCTGCTGTAGCCTTCACTATTCAAGGTACCATCAAATAGCCTGATGCCACTATTGGGCCCTTGAGCAAGGCACTTAACCCTCAACTACTCAGTTGTATAAATGAGATAAATGTGAGTGGATAAGGGCGTCTACCAAATGCCATAAACGTGAAAGACAGGGCAAAACAATTTCATGCAATTGTGATTTTGCCAATTCAAGTAGTTTTCTGGAAAAGAAAACACCAGAAGTTGCCTCACAATTTATTTATTTATTTTTAAAAGCCACAGCAAAATCAAATATTAAAACTTGATATCAAGTTTTTATGATCAATCACAAAAAAAAAACAAAAAAACTGTACAGACATTAAAAGTAACTATAAATGGATAAAAAGTATAACGTGTTGTTCAAATAAAATATTATAATCACTGGCAAATTAGTGGTATAAACGTTGGTATAGTGGAAACCAAATCCACTCTTATTGGTCAATAATAAACATCATTGTGTCATATCACAGCAAACCAGTCAGTACATTTCCCATCCTGCACCGCGGCCTACAAACATGGCCGCCATGGACTGCGATTCCCAGAACGCTCACGTTCATTCTAATCACGCACGCCTGCATCAAATTCACAGCACTCACAAGCACAGGATAAAGATTCTGTTAAAACACAATGACTTGGCGAAGTATTGAGTGTTACCACCGTACCGAACGTTCGTACCCTGTTCCTCGTTTTGTTCCATGGTCTTTGATCTTGTTTCTTGATTCCTCGTTCACGATTCTTGCCTTGCCCAGTTTATGCAGAGCGCCTGACCCGTTGCCTGTTTTTGACCACGCTATTGTCTCATGATTTGGATTTCTCTGCCTGTCTCTCTTTATGAAAAGCTCTTATCTGCACTTGCATCCATTCTAACCTCCTTTACGTCCCACTCGTGACACATTGATTATTTTCCTATAACAGCATGCTCTCTGGTTTCTTATTACTTACTTAACATATATATATATATATATATATATATATATATATATATATATATATATATATTAGGATTGAGGCTCTCAATCAAACGTAAAATTAACGAGTGCAACAAGTTCCACAATTAGAGCTTTGGAAAAGATTTCCAGACACGGATAAGCATGCAGATTTAAATAAGGTTTGTTATTTAACTAACGGTCGTCAATTCAACCCAAGACCCAAGCAGGGTTATAAATCTGTCACGTTCTATTTCTCAGCGCTAATGTAGCCTCGCTAATGCACACGCATCACATTGTGCGTTTCCTCTTTTCCTGATCCAGTCATGAACCTTTTCGAAATTATTACCCATTTGGAAAGAATATAGATTATGTCTTTAGTTTTACTCCAAATTGCATAGACATTAAGTTTTATTACAAATATTTGGAGGCGTAATGGATTATGGAGACATGGATGACAGCATATTAGCATTTAATACCTTTTTTTTGTTGTTGCTGTTGTTAAAAATTCAATCGTAATACAAGCGCAGCTGATAGAAAACTGGCTTTTTTTAATTATTATTATTTTCTTCCTAAAATAAAGCCAAAGCGATTACGGCTACATGTAAGTACTTAACGACAGAGCTTTTTATTAAAGCGTTTCCTCTGACGTCAACCAGTAGCGTATAGTTTCCTTAAAGCAATGAGGTGTTGCTTGATTTTATTTCAGGAATCATGTAGACAGGTGGATTTTTCCAGGGTTTTATAGGGTCATCCTCAATTTTCTGTGCTCTCGTGGCATTTCGACTCGACCTTTCGTGGCCACCTTCGCGGATTGCCTTCTGCTCTCTTGCAATGTCGTGGCAATTTTCCCAGACAGTATTTATTTCAAGCTTTCCTTTAACATGTGGCGAGATTTTAGGTGCACTAACGTTAATGTTCAGCTCCATTTTAAGCAGCTGTTTGGGTTGTTTGTTGTGCAGAATGTAATTAAGAGCTAATTAAGCAAGGCCTAAACCTCAGCGGGAGACAAATGACCACTGGGACGGTTGTTAGTTGTATTTCTTTGATTTAGCAGCCATGAATTCTGATCTACAGCAGAGGAAAGACAGCCACGTAGGAAGTGTTTAGTGATTCCTACAAAGAGGAATGTGTGTGTGTGTGTGTGTGTGTGTGTGTGCTCACTCATTAGGTTGTGATGTGACTAAACACTCAGGTGTTTTCTTCAAAAGGGTCTTGACCTGCAATTAGAGTTTTATTGCCGTTATTCCGCACACGCCGTGCACTCCGATCCCGGCAGGTCAAGCCGGTGATTTTAGAGGAGTGTGTGGCTGAGTGTGTAATCAGAGGTCAGAAACCCACCGGCTGTCCAACACCTCTGAAGTCAAGTCTTTTATCAGCAGGTTGAACTCCAGAGTCTCAGTGGTGGGTGTAAATAGACTCGCCTCATGAATGAGATGAACTCTGTGCCCAGGCAACATGGTATATCGACAACAACAAAGGACGATCAGGTGGGGGAAATGGGGAAACAATACCAGCTGATGTTTGGAAGATTATTAGAGGATTATAATAAAGAAATAATGATACAGATTATAATCGTAATGATCATTCACTCAAATAGTCATGTAATAAATCTGTCAGATTCTTGGACAAGTTTGATTTCATTTAAATCTCTGTTCACACTACAATGGAAGTACAACTGTTATTTGTTTGTTTGTTTGTTTGTTTGTTTGTTTGTTTGTTCAGTGAAATCCAGTTTTTTAGAACAATTTAGTTTCAATTCACACTAAAATTGAGCTACAGCTATTGATTTATTTATTTGTTTGTTTGTTTGTTTGTCTGTTTGTTTGTTTGTTGTTTGTTTAGTGAAATCTGGGTGTGTTTTCTTTCTGAACAATTCAGTTTCAGTTGATACTAAAATTTCTGTACCACAGATTTGATTTATTTATGCACAGTAATCGTTTTGTTTGTTTATTTGTTTGTCAGTGAAATCCGGTTAAAAAAAAAAAAATCAGTTTCAGTTCACAATAAAATGGGCTACAAATATTTGTTTGTTTGTTTGTTCAGTTATTCTGTGAACAATTCCATTTCAGTTCATAGTAAAAAAAAACAGATATGTATTTATTTATTTATCTGTTTGTTTGTTTGTTTGCTTGCTTGTTTGTTTGTTAAATCCATTTTCTTTTACAACAAATCTGTTTCAGTTCACAATAAAATGAGGGTACAGCTATTTGTTTGATTGTTTGTTTGTTTGTTTGTTTCGAGAAATCCGGGTTTTTTTTTTGTAGAACAGTTCAGTTTCGGTTTACACTAAAACGGATGTACAGCAGTATTTATTTATTTATTTATTGTTTGTTTGTTTGTTTGTTTGTTTTGTTATTCTGTGATTTTTTTTGGGGGGGGGGGGGTTGCGAACAATTCAGTTTCAGTTCACAGTAAAATGAAGCTGTGTTTTTATTTATCTGTTTGTTTATTGATTGAGTTATTTATTAATTATTTCCTTTTTTATTCAGAATGTATTATTTGTTTTGTTGAGAGCGGTTCAGCTGCAGTTGACAGTAAAATGAAGTTACATTTGCTCGATAAAAGTTTTTATTGTGAACCGAAACTGAATTGTTTGTTTTTTTTTTTTTTTTTTAAACTGGATTTCACAACAAAGAAAACAATTACTGTACATAAATAAATAAAATCTGTGGTACAAAAATTCAATAAAAAAAAATCATTTTTTTTTTTTAGAGCAATTCAGTTTCAATTCACACTTAGAAACGGAGCAATAACTGGCCCCAAGACCGACCCCCCTACTACCCCCCCTACCCCCCCACACACCGCGATACA
This sequence comes from Ictalurus furcatus, assembly GCF_023375685.1. Classification (NCBI taxonomy): domain Eukaryota; kingdom Metazoa; phylum Chordata; class Actinopteri; order Siluriformes; family Ictaluridae; genus Ictalurus; species Ictalurus furcatus. Next base: position 24,504,695 of record NC_071269.1, read on the forward strand.
TTTTATTTTACATTTTTATTGAACAAATACATTTTCAACCGTTGACAGAAAAGCTTGCAGAAGAAAAAAAAAACCAGACTACAACTCATGTTGTTTATCCATTCCTCTATCCACCCTGCATTCATCCAGTTAGTGCTGAAAAACTGTTGTTGTTTTTTTTTAGTTTTTGCTCCTTTTTTGGGATAAAGAAAATCATTTTCTAAAGGCTTGTTAAAGGGAAAAAAGACCATTTGAAGAAGACGAGTTGCCGACAGCACCATTCACACTTTTGTCATTTTGTCACTTTTCATGCGCAAAAACTCACGTGTTGGTTCAAGCAAACAAAAGCAAAAACAAATTCATGAAAGTGTTTGTGAGAGTAATATTGCTTACAGCAGTGTGTGTGTGTGTGTGTGTGTGTGTGTGTGTGTGTAATTCAGTAGTATTTTCACTATTTTTCTCTGAATGGAAATGTCTACTGGTGTCATTAAAGGGGTAATTGGGCAGAAAGAGCACGGATCGAGACTCATTTAACTAACACACCTCAGATCAGCATCCGGAGCTCTGCTGATGCAGCACAGACACGTCAAACAACAGATGCTATTTTCAGTAGTCACAGCTATACAGTTCAGTTCATGCAGGTTTGTAACGAGGACAACCGTCCTCAGTGTCCCCACGCACACACAATTCAATTCAATTTAACAGTGGACGTTGTCTCAAAGCAGCTTTACAGAAACATATAAACACAGGATAGAGATTTTAAGCGTGTGAGTTTATCCGTATTGAGCGAGCCGGTGGTGACGGTGGTGAGGAAAAACTCCCTGAGATGATACGAGGAAGAAACCTTGAGAGGAACCGGACTCAGAAGGGAACCCGTCCTCATCTGGGTAACGACGGATAGCGTGAAAGTAAAGGGAAGTTCATTATGGTTTTTCTATGATACACACACACACAAAGGCAGAAACAGAAAACACTAGAAACATGACTGGATTATACAGCTATGGACATGGAGAGAAGGTGCATAATGGTTCCTCAAGGGTTGTTTTTGGATACTTAAAGTTTCTCAGCTTGCTGAAGGAACACATTTTCTGAAAACAACCCTTAATTGGGTTCGATTTTTTTGGGGAATCAGAAGCTTTAGAGATACGGCTTCAAATTACAAATGTAAAACACCACACGTACATGAAACGTAACAGGTGAGACTCTCAGGTGCTGACAATGATGAGGGGGTGTGGCCAGGGTGGAACTGAGGCAGGAACATACTTTACACTCGAGGCTTCAGTGACCAGCATAGTCACGTCCTGAAACGTTGAGTCAATTAAGGATGTACCTTTATTGGACTTATTAAAGGACATTAAATGATAAAGTTACAGCTTTGTTCAAATCGTGTATAGCATAAAGAATTTCATACTCTTTATCTAGTTATGGTTACAGTGGATATAAAAAAGACCTGCTAAAATGGCAAGTTTTCATGATGAAAAAAATCAAACCAAGGTAAATCGTGCCAGAACAACTCCAACCCACAATGTGAAATTACAACATATAAATGAAAAACAATTAGAAACATTTCATGGTAAAAAAAAAATCTCGTGTTCAAAAGTAATTATCATACAGCTGCTATCAATGAAATTTTTCTGATTAACCCCAAATAAAGACCAACTGTTTCTGTATCATTTTCTACATATCTTCTTGCTTTCATTTGACTGCTGAAGCCATGGTCCGCAAACAGCTTACAAAGCATGCATGGTATCTCACTTGTTGAAAGGAATCAATCAGGAGAGGGGTATAAAAGAATTTCCAAAACATTAGATGTACCATGGAACACCGTAAAGACCATCATCAAGAAATAGAGAAAATGGAGCACTACAGTGACATCACCAAGAACAGGATATCCCTCCAAAATTTACATAAGGACAAGACAAAAACTTACCAGGGAGGCTGCCAAGAGACCAATGGCAAAGGAGCTACAGGACTATCTGAAAGATACAGATTACTCTCTACATGTGACAACAATCTCTTCAACAGTGTATTTGTTTAGGGCTGCGCACACATTTCGTTTATTGTAAGTTTTTTTTATGTATTTTTTTCCCCGTATAAAATTTTTATTGTTTTTCACTTTATTTGTATACTTTGCAATTGCACATTAAAGGTGAAAAAATAGTGTGTATCTTAGTAAATCTTAGTGCAGAAGAAGCCACACTCACTTTATAGCCCACCAGCTAACTAGCTCACAACGATTTGTACATTCCCGTTCAAGGTTCTTTCAGTGAAATTGCCTTCCCTGCTTCCTTTTCATCTTCATCTGATGAGCTTCCATACTTTAAGTCAAAAGTTATATTCATGAAAATGATCATTTGCCACGTCCACAGATGATGTCCCTAACACTATTGTAGTAACCGTTTCAAACTAGAAAGTGGAATTTTACATGGTGAACACAGACAAGAATGATATACACACAGTGAAACATCCCAGTGCGGTTATAGGGAAACCACATCTGCTCCACACAGACTCTCCACTGGTGTCCCACAAGACTCAGGATTTAGTCCTCTTCTGTTCTTCCTCTATACTTGATTTATTTGTGAAAGCATATCCTCAGATGGGTTTTCATACCACTGTTATGCAGATGACACTCAACTCATCCTCTCTTTCCCTCCCTCAGACGTTTCTGCTCAGATCTCAGAATGCCTGGCAGACATCTTGTCATGCATGGCAACTTATCGGCTAAAACTTAATCCCAGCTCAACTGAACTGCTGTTCATCCCTGGTGATTCATCCCCGTGTCAGGATCTTGTGATCTCCCTGGTCAACTGTCAGATCTCAGCATCGTTTACTGCATGCAGCCTTGGGGTAACCATGGACAATCAACTGTCCTTTTCCTCTCACATTGCTAATCTGACATGCTCATGCCGATTTCTACTTGACAACATCATAAGGATTTGACCTTTTGTATCCACACAAGTGCTTGTTCTGTCCCTTATCATTTCAGACTGGACTACTGCAATTCACTCACTCCTGGCAGGTCTGCCTCTGAACACCAATCAACCTCTGCAACTGATCCAGAATGCAGCTGAAAGGCTTGTTTTCAACCTTCCTAAGTTCTCCCTCACCACACCATTGCTATGCATTCTCAACTGGCTTCCTGTAGCTGCCCACATCATAATTTAAAACACTTATGTTTGCTTACAAAGTCAGAAATAGACCAGTACCCACTTACCTCACTCTCCGATCCTCTAGCACCGCTCGACTGGTCCCACCATCTCTCAGGGTACAAGGAAGCTACCCACTTACAAGGAAGATACCCTCAACCACCACCCACTTACCTCACCCTCCGATCCTCTAGCACTGCTCGACTGGTCCCACCATCTCTCAGGGTACAAGGAAGTTACCCACTTACAAGGAAGGTACCCTCAACCACCACCCACTTACCTCAACCTCCGATCCTCTAGCACTGCTCGACTGGTCCCACCATCGCTCAGGGTACAAGGAAGGCATGCATCAAGACTCTTCTCTGTTCTGGCACCTAGGGGGTGGAATAAATGTCCTCTAGATGTCCAAACAGCTCACAGAGTCACTGGGAGTTTTCAAACAATGTCTAAAAACCTACCTCTACCTGAAGTATTAGGTTGTCTGTGTGCTTTTTTACTAACCCCCAAGAGAGATTTTAGACTGCGGGTATTCTTAGTCTGTGACCTAGTGAACCGGTGTCAGGATTTATGTATTTATGATTCATGTATTTATTGATAGAGACTTCCAAGCACTTCTGTAAGACACTCTGGATAAGGGGATGTAACAAATGCCATAAACATAAATACAATACAGCATATCAGTCATAAAGCTAGCCCATTCTCCATCTATCTAAATGTCAAACAATAAGCTTCTGGCTTTGGTAGTCATTTAGAGAAAAAAGGAGAAAACATGGGGGGTAAGTGCATGACTCGACAAATTAACGGCGAGTTCAACCTCATCTGAGAGCTACAGAGCCATGACTGACATTTCACCACGCTGCAGGTTCTTTTTATTTTCTGAATGTCATGGTATGTCTTTAATGTTATAGTAAATACCATAGCTTTGGGTATTGAGACAAATAAATTAGCTGCTCCTCCACTGTAACTAGAGAGTCATGTCTTTGTCATGTCACATTCTCAAGGACATGTCATGTCATGTCATAGGCGGCTGTGGCTCAGGTGGTAGAGTGGGTTGTCCACTAATCATAGGGTTGGCGGTTCGATTCCCGGCCCACATGACTCCACATGCCGAAGTGTCCTTGGGCAAGACACTGAACCCCAAGTTGCTCCCAATGGCAAGTTAGCGCCTTGCATGGCAGCTCTGCTACCACTGGTGTGTGTGTGTGTGTGTGTGTGTGTGTGAATGGGTGAATGAGAACCAGTGTAAAGCGCTTTGGATAAAAGCGCTATATAAGTGCGCCATTTACCACTACCGCATAGTATGATGACTCATGTTTTCAGTTGCGGTTTGATTCCTGCCTCTGCCCTGTGTGCATGGCGTTTGCACATTCTCCCTGTGCTTCAGGGTTTCCTCTGGTTTCCTCCCCCAGTCCAAAGACATGCGTTGTAGGCTGATTCTCATTTCCAAATTGTCTCTAGTGTGTGTAATTGTGCCCTGCAATGGGTTGGTACCCCATAAAGGGTGTCCCCCGCCCTGCGCCCCGAGTACCTTGGGATAAGCTCCAGCCTCCCCCTACTACTCTGTGTAGGATAAACGGTATAGAAAATGGATGGATGGATGGATGGCTGGATGGTTGAGTCAAAGCAATTTTTTTCCACGTTTTAAAATTCTTTTGATTGTTCTTGTTTTTCATTTCACAAGTATCTTCCCCATGTCAAGTTCTGTTATTTAACATTCTGTCATTAAAATCTTTCATGCATTTGTTTAATTTTTTCAGTGCTTCCAAGACTCAGGTCTTTACATCCAACTAATCCAAACATTTTAATGTATTGTACGTTAATGTATTGTATCAATGTCTTTAGACTTTTAGTATAAGTGTTAAATTCCAGCTCTTACCCAGAATCAACAACATCAGTCAACTGAACGTCAGACTATTACAGTGCCAGCTCTCTTTGTCCAAACACACTCATCTGGCACCAGATGGCCATGATCTCTCTATCACGTTTATTACCTCCATTAGCTCGAGCGCTCACACTTAGTGCAACACTTAGCATCGGTACCTGTGATTCTGAAAGAGATAATTATAAAAGTCAAGAAATGTGAGAAACAGAAATGGTGCTTTGGAGTTTGGAGAAAGTGAAGTGATTATGCAATGCGTTTTTCACCACACACACACACACACACACAAAATACAATACAGAGGATTGATTAGAAATTCAGTTTAGATTTAACTTTTGTTTTTCTTCTTGGATTGAACTACTTTCTGTATTTTTGTTTAATTCCAAACATTCATTCATTCATTCATCCACTCATCCATCCATCCATCCATCAGTGCGTATCTAGCTGGCAACCTGTACATCCTTCCATCTTTTCTACATTACCCTTCCATCCCTCCACCCTTGATCCATCCATTCATCCATCCATTTTTAATCCATCTGTCCACCTATCCAAACAGCCACCCATTTCTGTGAATTCGTCCACCTGCCCCATCTATCCATCCATCCGTCTCTTCATCCATCTGTCCCTCCATACTTTCATCTATCCAAGCATCTATCCATCTGCCCCATCTATCCATTTGGTTATCTATTCATCCATCTGTCCATCATCGATCAGAAGTCAGAATCAGGAAAAGAAAATTGGCAAATGTTATTGTTTCTATAGCAACAGCTCATTCACAGCAACTTGTATGGCAGACGCTAAACATAACCTAAGGAGACTGCTCTTCCACATTTGCATGTTTTAGAGTGACAACAAAAAAGGCAACACACTCCGATGTTTAAATGCAGAGTTCCTACGCAAAACGCGTGAAAATTGACAGATCTACATGTGCATTATAAAGAAGCCACACTTCCTTCAGTAGCAGGCTGATGTATGCTTTTAGACTTTAGCCATACAGAGACTTTGAATCGTACACACAATGTATGGATATGTTTTTTTAGCAAGCGCAAAACTTTTTAAAAAATATTTAGATGCATAAATGAGTGAGAGAGAGAGATAGAGAGAGAGAGACAGCCGGTGGTAAAAAGAGGGGACGCCTTAACACAGCCCAGGGCTCACCACAGGGCTTCAGGGACGTAATTAATTAACAACTACAACAAAAAGATCCAGGCATCGACCTCCAGAGGCATGGCACACTCTCAGATCTCAAGCCCGGAAAGAGAAAGAGGGCATCGTTGGGATGAAAAACACCCAAACCAGCATGAGTGTGAATCAAAGATCTAAATGAGCCCGGCTTTAAAAAGGCTCGTCATTAAAGGCTTCCTCAGCGATGACAGGAGTGTGTGAATCTCAGGAGCATTTCCTCCTACTGAGCCGGAAAAAAAAACTGAACACACTCTCAATCATAACACAAAATAGGGCAATGATTTAAAAATAAATAGAAATAATTAGAAGTAATTATAGTGGCACTAAGTGCTATATGTATTTGCATAATGCACTCAGGGGCCCAGGCACTTAAAAGTAATGCTATATTAATATAGTTTTACATGTTTAAAAGATTCTTAAGCAGGTTACACTCACAAATCTCTGATATTTTTGACCTGACCTTTGGATTTTCTCTGAAAGTGAACAATTACTGGCCTACATCTCAGTAAGAAATCTCAAAGGTCTGTCAAAACTGCAAAGGGAATCTTACAGCTAGCACTATCTCCTAATTCTCGGTAGAGGAAGAAGGATGCATGTAAAGATGTCTTTATTAGGGCTAATCCAGGAATCAGCGTTAGTACAGGCAGCAAGGGGTCAAATAAACAGGAAGACAAAGATCTGTAATTGGAAACCAAGTAACAGTCCGAGATCAAAAAGTGGAAGAGATGGACACTAGAGGATAATTGGGGGGGGGGGGGGGGCAGCCCAGAAATCCAGCGGATCTCACCAAGACTATACACACACAAAGGACACACTACAAAGAAAAGAAAAAAAACAAAGGGACATGACTGAGGTGGAAAGTGTGGGATCTAATTGTTATTGTTTTGGGAGTTTGTTATTTCTTGGTGTTGTTTTGGGAGGATTGTTATGTCTTGGTGTTGTTTTGGGAGGTTGTTATGTTTTGGTGTGTTTTGGGAGGATTGTTATGTTTTGGTGTTGTTTTGGAGGATTGTTATGTCTTGGTGTTGTTTTGGGAGGATTGTTATGTGTTGGTGTGTGTTTTGGAGGATTGTTATGTTTTGGTGTGTGTTTTGGGAGGTTGTTATGTCTTGGTGTTGTTTTGGGAGGTTGTTATGTCTTGGTGTTGTTTTGGGAGGTTGTTATTTCTTGGTGTTGTTTTGGGAGGTTGTTATGTTTTGGTGTGTGTTTGGGAGGTTGTTATGTCTTGCTTGGTGTTGTTTTGGGAGGTTGTTATGTTTTGGTGTGTGTTTGGGAGGATTGTTATGTTTTGGTGTGTGTTTTGGGAGGATTGTTATGTTTTGGTGTTGTTTTGGGAGGATTGTTATTTCTTGGTGTTGTTTTGGGAGGTTGTTATTTCTTGGTGTTGTTTTGGGAGGTTGTTATGTTTTGGTGTGTGTTTGGGAGGTTGTTATGTCTTGGTGTTGTTTTGGGAGGTTGTTATGTTTTGGTGTGTGTTTGGGAGGTTGTTATGTATTGGTGTTGTTTTGGGAGATTGTTATGTCTTGGTGTTGTTTTGGGAGGTTGTTATGTTTTGGTGTGTGTTTGGGAGGTTGTTATTTCTTGGTGTTGTTTTGGGAGGTTGTTATGTCTTGGTGTTGTTTTGGGAGGTTGTTATGTTTTGGTGTGTTTTGGGAGGATTGTTATGTTTTGGTGTTGTTTTGGAGGATTGTTATGTCTTGGTGTTGTTTTGGGAGGATTGTTATGTGTTGGTGTGTGTTTTGGAGGATTGTTATGTTTTGGTGTGTGTTTTGGGAGGTTGTTATGTCTTGGTGTTGTTTTGGGAGGTTGTTATGTCTTGGTGTTGTTTTGGGAGGTTGTTATTTCTTGGTGTTGTTTTGGGAGGTTGTTATGTTTTGGTGTGTGTTTGGGAGGTTGTTATGTCTTGCTTGGTGTTGTTTTGGGAGGTTGTTATGTTTTGGTGTGTGTTTGGGAGGTTGTTATTTCTTGGTGTTGTTTTGGGAGGTTGTTATGTCTTGGTGTTGTTTTGGGAGGTTGTTATGTTTTGGTGTTGTTTTGGGAGGATTGTTATTTCTTGGTGTTGTTTTGGGAGGTTGTTATGTTTTGGTGTGTGTTTGGGAGGACTGTTATGTCTTTGTGTTGTTTTGGGAGGATTGTTATGTTTTGGTGTTGTTTTGGGAGGATTGTTATGTCTTGGTGTGTGTTTTGGGAGGTTGTTATGTTTTGGTGTGTGTTTTGGGAGGATTGTTATGTTTTGGTGTTGTTTTGGGAGGATTGTTATGTTTTGGTGTGTGTTTTGGGAGGATTGTTATGTTTTGGTGTTGTTTTGGGAGGATTGTTATGTTTTGGTGTGTGTTTTGGGAGGTTGTTATTTCTTGGTGTTGTTTTGGGAGGTTGTTATGTATTGGTGTTGTTTTGGGAGGTTGTTATGTTTTGGTGTGTGTTTGGAAGGATTGTTATGTCTTGGTGTTGTTTTGGGAGGTTGTTATATTTTGGTGTGTTTTTTGGAGGATTGTTATGTCTTTGTGTTGTTTTGGTTATGTTTCGGTGCTGGTTTAGGAAGATTGTTTTTAGCATGGCACAGCAGCAAGCATTGCTGCTTCACAGTTTATCATGTTCTTCCTGTTGCTAGTGCAACCAGGATAAAGCATTTACTGAAGATACATTTTCTTTCTTAGTATTGGTTTGGAAGGATTGCTATATTTAAGTATTTAATAGTATAACCCTTCCGAAGTCACAGATGATGATGGAAAAATTATTTAATATACATTAGTTTAGTCCATTTTCATTTGAATATGATTTAAGGTTAAACCACAAAAGCTAACCCCACCCCTCACTTAACCATTCATTTTTATATATATATATATATATATATATATATATATATATATATATATATATATATATATGCAGTATGGCTCCCATCAATCCTGAAGCTGTGTTGATAATGCAGCGTTAACGCTTTAGCTTGTGTGGATTTCTTATAACTTGTCCGCTGTTTGGAGAGAGGAGTGTGAGCTGCTTGGGGCACTGTAGCAGTTTTATTAGCTTGCACAGCCACTCAATTTCCATGTAATTTAGGAGCTGGCTGAGCAGAGTGGGCTTTGGCGGGAGAAGGCGTAAATCTGGCCTTATCTAGCACCTGCATGCACAGTTCATCCCCTTTCCCCATGCCAACAACAGATCAATAATTCATGACAAAACCGCAATCTTGCATCACACAGAAACGCACACACAAAGACAAAATTATTGGCCGCCCGTGTGCACGAAAATATAGTGAGGAAATATTAAAATGGAGTTATTTGAGGGAGTACAGAGGAAACAGTGCAGTTTTGCCCGACCCTCCAAAACAAAATGGACAACACACTCACCTTGAGGCGAAGTTTGAGGCCTAGCGCAGTGGCTGTGTGTAAACAGGATTAAATTACTCCAAATGGCTCGTGACAAATGGACTTGTTCTCCTGGCTGCCGTCTTGCTTTTGGCCAGGATTGACACCCATGGGCAGCTGGACAAATTGAACAGGTGAGGCAGTTTGTTAATTCTCACAAAGGTTGAAATCCTAATCTCCAATTAGACTGAGTGATGGGGACTGGGATAAATGTGAAATAAAACAGGTCTGCTTCAATACTAAACCTGAAAGTGGAAACATTGACACCATATCCATATCTTTTGACTTCTCCAATTATCACCACTCTGTGTTTCAGGTTTTATTAAAAAAAGAAAAAAAAAGAAAAAAGGGAGAACAAAGTTGCTTTTTGAGATCGTGTAGAGCGTTTTTTTTTTTTTTTTTAAAGAATATTTTACATTTTCATCATTATCTAATCATGCTTCAGGGCTGAGCCTAAGCTGTAAGACCTGTCTAATGATACACTCCAGACCTGCCATCATCAATAACGCAAACTTTTGCATAAAGTAAGAAGTTTCCACCAAGAATCTTCCAGTAGTCATGACGATGTGTATAAATCTGTCCTTATAACTCACTGGGGCAAAAGAATGTTTCCCCCTTACCTGAAAGGGAAAAAAACATACCCTGAAAGTATTTAATCAGTCATGATGTGTAGCATGTAAAGTTAATCTAATTAGGGGCCATATACACGACAACGGTTTGGCTGTTCGTTTACGTGACGGCGGTTTGGCTGTTCGTTTACGTGACGGCGGTTTGGCTGTTCGTTTACGCGATGACGGTTTCGCTGTTCGTTTACGCTACGATGGTTTGGCTGTTCATTTATGCGACAACGGTTTGGCTGTTCATTTACGCGGCAACGGTTTGGCTGTTTGTTTACTCAGCGACGGTTTGGCTGGTCGTTTACGCGACGACAGTTTGGCTGTTCATTTATGCGGTGATGGTTTGGCTGTTCGTTTTTACGCGACTATGGTTTGGCTGCTCGTTTACACGACAACGGTTTGGCTGTTTGTTTACGCAACAACAGTTTGGCTGTTCATTTACGCGACAACGGTTTGGCTGTTCATTTATGCAACAACGATTTAGCTGTTCATTTATGTGGGGACGGTTTGGCTGTTAGTTTATGCGACAACGGTTTGGCTGTTCTTTTATGCGACAACGGTTTGACTGTTCATTTATGCGACTACAATTTGGCTGTTCATTTACGCAGCGACGGTTTGGCTGTTAGTTTATGCGACGACGGTTTGGCTGTTCTTTTATGCGATGATGGTTTGGCTGTTCATTTATGCGACGACGGTTTGGCTGTTCATTTATGCGACAACAGTTTGGCTGTTCGTTTTTATGCGACAATGGTTTGGCTGTTCGTTTACACGACAACGGTTTGGCTGTTCGTTTACGCAACAACGGTTTGGCTGTTCGTTTACGCATCAACGGTTTGGCTGTTTGTTTACGCATCAACGGTTTGGCTGTTCGTTTACGCAACAACGGTTTGGCTTTGTTTACGCAACAATGGTTTGGCTGTTCATTTATGCGACGACGTTTTGGCTGTTCGATTACGCGATGACGGCGTCTCGGGCCTGAAAACGCAAACTTTTGAAAACGGGTTTCACGGTGCAAGTTTTTGAAATCGATGCCATTATCGTCTGCGTGTAAACGTACAAAAACGAGAATTTGTGAAAACGACGACGTCATGCGCACGCGTATTACGCGTTCAGTCTATAGGCGCGCGCACGAGTACTTCAAAACAACGTGCGAGACATCTTAAACTACAGGACTGTGTTTGTGCCGCTCGAGATTTTGAGTTTGTTGATGCTTCTCCAGCAAAGTGTAGATTTACTGCATCACTGCCACAACCAGTGGAGACACGTTCGTTACGTGCGCCAAATTTACTGCTAATAAAATGTAGACTGCCAGCGTCTCACTATTTGCACTATTTACATTTTTTTTTCTTTCAGTATTTAAAAATGAACGAGCTTTGTTAACTGCATTCTGACCTGGAGCACAAGAAAAGCTAAAAGATGGTGTTGAAGACAGAAAAATCGATTTCCACAATGAAGAAAAAATGCACATTTCACGTACACTAAATTATATTACGTTAGGGACGTCTCAGCATTTATTAACCGAGAATAATAAGCCGGATCTACGTTTGACAAGCGTGAGTTTTCGCAGTTCCTTACGGCGGTCTTGCCCGGATCGATATGGCAGACACAGTGACGTGAATGCTTATGTGCGCGGGCGCATATTGTTTCTTTACTGGCAGCATTGTTAGTCGTTTTTGCGGATCCGTGTGAACGGGGACCGTTTTAACAACCTCTTCAAAGCCGTTTCCGATTTTAGTACATCGTCGTCGTGTAAACGTATACTTAGATAAGCTACTATAGCTAATATTGTTATAGCCAGTAGCTTAGCATTCAAATCGCTCACAGCGGGAGCCGTTTTTCAGATTGTTCTGTGACTACGGTCGCTTGTGGGCGTTCCTTCTTTAGTTTACTGCCAGACAACATGGTTTTCTGGTAGCACCAACCATGTTCAATATCCACACAAGCTAACCACAGAACGTATATAAACCACCTATGTCTTCACACATTTAAAGCAAAGTTCTGGAGGGAAATGTTTGTGTTTAAAATACACCCCTGCAGTGCAATGCCTGTCTATAGTGACAGAATTGATCTAAAACAGCATTTTGTTTTTGGTGATTTTACAAATATGAAGGGGGGTTTGATGGACTGAAATAGAAACGGCAAAAACACCAGTGCAAGTGTTCAAGCACGTAGCAGCACAGTCGGTATCATCGACCGGCTCAGAAGCTGCGAGTAGGAGTGAATGTGTGGAATCAAAAACACAGAAAATAATACATACCGGCATCTCTCTCTCCTACTGGTAGTCGGCAGATCTCTTTACGTCTCATTTGCATAAAGTTAAACTTCGCTAAACATTGCGTCACCTTCCCAACTAATGGGTACTTTTCCTGCTGATTATTTTTGATGTACTTGCTCGACATGGAGCCATGATATCAGCAGCAAGTGACAGCTAATTAAGTATGATGCAGAAAAGTGAATAATCCAAACGATGACAAAGGCTCGAATGATTCCACGGGCCAGTCCTGTGGCGCATGTGGTCTAACGTAGTGGTCTACATAGTTAAGCCCACAGCTCCTACCTGAGTCTGATTCTGGTGTAGAAGGAAACCAAACATCCTTCTTGCGCTGGGAAGGGAAACGATTTTTGTCCTTTTGTGCATTATTTTAAAGATGTCACGTACGGCAACGACGCACTGAATACTGTTTTTGGAAAGTGTACAACGATTGAATCATGCTGCTTGTTAGCGTCTTGTTAAACTGGAGTCCAAAATGTTCTATAAACTTGTTAGATAGAATTGGAGACCCAATGCAAATCCAATGAAGCAAACTGCAGACACGAAGTGGGCACTGTGTACTGTTCTGTACCCGCTCTCTAAAAATTTTAAAGAAAGCATCTTTCCTGGTTGTACCCCAAGATCATGACACTCACGGAAGGTAACTGCTGCAGGATAAAACGACTCACGATTCTCACCCTACTCACTCACACACACACACACACACACACTCATCTCACACTCCACCCCGCAGTCAGTGTCGAGGCCCTGGGAAAATGAAAGAAAATATGTAGGACATGGAATGCGGATTGAGATGGTGCGACTCCTCTGGCTCTGTTAATGAGGGAGAAACCGGCAGGTGAGCAGATGAAGAGAGGATAAAATGATCAGATTTCTCCACAAAAAAAAAAAAAAGTGAGATCTTTTCAGAAAAGCAATGAGAATTTATTTAAGTGCGGGGCATGGAATTAAGGATCATGAAGTGTGCTGGTGTAATTGGAAGAACAGAACTCGGTTCGGCGTACTGTCTCTGACCCATCTAGACAAAAAGGACAATTATGTAAGGATTCTGACCGTAGACTTCAGTTCTAGACAACTGTATTCCAACTGGTTTGAGTGGCATTCGAGTGGCACAGGAACTAAGCTCCTATCAGTAGCAGTGACTTTGTTGGTTGGAAATGGTCTTTGATTGGTTACAGTGGCATTGGGGAAATGACCTGTGTCCCAGTTGGTTTGAGTGGCATTGGGGTGCAGGAACTAAGGTCCTATTAGTAACAGTGGCACTGGTGGGGGCAAACAGCCTCTGATTGGTTACAGTGGCATTGGTAGACAAGAAATCTCTTGTCTAGTTCATCCAATGAAACTCTATCTGCATACCGATTGGTTCCCTTGATGCTTCTCCAGCTATGTAAACCTCTATTATCCTGACTAACTCCCCAGCTACTACACACTCTAGGAGATTTCGCATCCCACCTTCCTCCTCCCCTGCACCTGTGCTGTACCCTTTGCAGCAGCAGTATGGCTTTCTTCATCTCTATGTCTGTGCATGTATATCAGAGCAAGTATTCATACTTGCTCAGCAGCAAGTCCACCAAGACCAAACCTACTTACACGCCATTCCTATCAATAAAAGCTGTCAATCTCATTACAAGAGTTGTCATGACTGAACTATGATTCTATTACCTTACTTTATACTAAATTTCCATTTTAGTCACCGCTATGGACCTTATGGTTATTGTTACGTCTTATTGTCATGCACCTCTGTGTGCTCACCCCAACGGATTCCCATCCCAGCACTTTATTTACATCCTGTTAGCACTGCATATGTCATACATGTGTCTTGAACCTTGAGTCCAGCAGAAACAGCAGAAAGAACTGGCCTTGCCGTTCCGATACTTTCAGAAGAGACTGTATGTTCCAAACGAATTGATAGTGATTGATCAGATCAGTCAGGATGAGATCAAAATAATAAATGAGTGGCACATGGTAAACTGCATTAGGAGAATTAATGCACTGTGAGCCCAGGGAAATAGGAAACGAGAGAAAGGAAACATCTGCAGTGCGGCTAAAATGAACAATTAGTTTTCAGTGGAGGACAGTCGGCATAATAAGTGGAATTAATTTGCTTTTTTATTTTGTAAGGAACCGACTGTTCAAAAGATACCCAATTAGGCTGTAATAGTTAGACGTTCCTTCATCTAGAGCATTGGTGAAGTAATGACCATACTTCAGGGAGTGAAATTTTGAATAATTTAGTCAAAACTCAGTGGTGCAGTGGGTAGCATTACCACATCACAGATCCGGGGTCAGTTCAGTCTTGAACTTGGGTTACCGTGTGCATGCGATGGCCGTATATGTGTGGGTTTCCTCACGGTTTACCAGAATTCTCCCGAAAATATGTAAGTATTTGGACTGGCTGCACTAAAATTACCCAAACATGTGACTCAGGGTGTCTTCGCACCTCACACCCAGTGGAATAATACTGAACTGAATAACACTGTTTGTCCAAGATGGCCGACTGTACAATAGCGCTGCTTTCTTCTACATGTGTGAAGTTTAGTTCATGTTTATAGGTGACATAGAAGAAGTCTCACTGATTCCTAAACCACATCAGCACCTCTGCATGACTGAACTGAAGAACTGGATCTGAAGAACACATTTACAGTCTAGTGCACTTCCTCAGTGAATTAATCCAGGGTTCATACTGGGTGCCTGAAGTACTTTTTTTTTTTTTTTTTGAGAAGTGCTTGAACTATTATAAGACTCTTAGTATATTAAATCAGCACAAGAAATTTAAAAGGAATAAAACACTATGCATTTATGAGAAAATAATCAACCATGGAGTGGTGTGATGAACTGGAGTCACTGTTATGACCGCAAGGTTGATTAGTTTTCTATAACATCACCTCCTAAAGCGTCGTGTTCCTTTTCCAACACTAACACTTGTTTATTTATTAAAGAACGACATAGTTTTTATCCATTCATAATGATCTTTAACCATATGGGATGTCCAGGAATCATTGTGCGTCCTTTTCTCGCTTATATTATAGCAGCTATAAACAATCGTTCCATTACCGTCCTCCGTGTTTTTCTCTCTCGAAGTGAAAGTTGATGCTTTATCTCTGACTGTTTACAAAGCACTGGCACTGGAGACTCCTTCCATGAATAGAAAGCGTGTAAGTTGATACTGATGGAGCAATGAAGTATTAAAAACAAGTGCGTTAATATAAACTTATGATTTGTAACTGCACTGCTGTTATAGAGAGTTAATCAACACCTTCTGACCAATCAGAATTGAGAAATTAACAGAGCTGGGAAACAATTTATGGATGTTTTTTTTTTTTATTCAGCTTAGTATATTTAAGAGAAAAGACATTACCATAGATTTTCACTTTGGATGCTTGAAATGAAAAGATAACGACTACCTCAGTTGCTTATTTTTTTTTCTCTCTCCTAAACACACATGAAAATAGGAAGAGCAAGGATTACGAAGGATTTGCAGATAAATCCAGACTGTGGCTCATGATATGCAATGTGAAAAGTTAAACCATGGCAGGGTAAAGTGAGCCACAGAGAGAATCAGCACCACTGAAAACAGGATTTTTAGCAGAAAAACAATAAAGCACACTTGAAGGGTGATAAGACACAAACACACATATTGACCTTCAGGGAGAGATATAGAGCAAATAACGCCACGGAGCTTTCTCCGAGCATCCCCGCACTACGTGTTCTCTCATAGACGGGAAAAAAAAACGGGGGGAGGATTTAAAAAGTGCTTCACGGAGGCTCTGTAACAGCAGGGAGCTTGAGACAAGTGTATGCGATCGTAGAGTCTGTTTATTAGTGTGTATCCAAGGCTTGTAGCGTATATATAGCATGGATCAGATCACACAAACATGCGCATGTATTATTAAGTAATAATATTTAATAATAAAAAAATGTGTCCAATTATTTGCTAACTAGCAAAGCAGTTAGCTAGCTAGTCTATACAGTATGCATACATTAACTAGCAACTGAGGATAAAATTCTGTAATGTAGGTCAGAGTTCTGTAATGATCTTGGTAACCATCTGTAATAGTCTCTAATATTCTGTAATAGGTTTTTTATTTTATTTTATTTATTTATTTTGTGCTGTTTTTCTCCGCCACTTCAGGCTATCTCGTTTAGATTCATGACCAGAGACATTTCTTGCTATTAGCAGTATTAATGGTTGCTTAGAGTACCCAGGCCAACAGGGGGCAGCATGAATTTTACAACAGATATGCATAAAAATGCACTTTTTCTTCATGTAACAGGCAGTAACATAATTAATCGTTTTCTTTACTTTCAGAATTATGTATTTCTTTCTTTCATTTTTTATTTATTTTTTTGTTATTTATTCGTTTCTATCTTTATTTCGATTATTCCACTGGCCTTGTCTTTAATGTAGTACTTTGACGTGTGACTAAAGTGGACTAGTCCGTCTGTATTGCAGCCTCTGTCGATTTATTTGTTTGGTTCTGGTCAGTCGTCAGTAATTATTGGGAATATTTTTGGGAAATTGTGTCCCTTGGGCCTTGAATGTCTTGGTCCCTCACAAACATCTTACCCAAATCATAAGTCTGCTATTATCTATTGATTACGTAAACAATCTTCTCTATGCGTTAACAGTAGCGGTTTCGCGTTAATTATGAAACTGTATATAGTTTCGTAGTAGTTCTCCGGGAGGCGTGAACGAAACAGTAGTTAATGATTAGCTAATATTGAACTACCGCATTCATTTGTGTGCTATTACTTGCTAATTCGTTAATCAGAGTTTCTAGTTAGTTAATAGTCGTTACTAGAAAGTTAACATTGCGTAATTCGTTTCTTCCCGTGTAGTTAATCATTAATGACGGATCCGTATACCAAAGTGTTAGCGTTATATCTATCAGACAAATGCAAAAAGAACAAAGCAGAAGAGGTGAAGCGGACCCAAACACCGGTATGTAATTAAAGCTAATTCATTTGATTTAGTGAACTGCTCCATTTTCTTACCGTTTGTTGGTGTGATTGAAACGGAAAATTATCGCCTCACTAGCTAGCTAGTATCTAAAGTACTAGCTATGACAAAAGCTGCTCAGTTGGTGAAAAAGTAAATCTGTTACTGTTCTTTTCAGAACTATAGCGCCTCAGACGATCACAACCTGATGAAAATTGTTTTCCAAGTTCAAACCTTTCACCATGCTAAGTAGCTTAATGGTCATTTGTGCTATAAGTGAAATATATATGTTTATAAAATGATACGATTGATGTGTAAATGGTCAGAAATGGCCTTGTTCGTTTCCCGGTCCACATGACTCCACATGACTCCACATGCCTCCACATGACTCCACATGATTCCACATGACTCCACATGCCTCCACATGACTCTACGTGACTCCACATGCCTCCACATGACTCCACATGCCTCCACATGCCTCCATATGCCTCCACATGCCTCCACATGACTCCACATGACTCCACATGACTCCGCATGACTCCGCATGACTCCGCATGCCTCCACATGACTCCACATGACTCCACATGCCGAAGTGTCCTTGGGCAAGACCCCAGGTTGCTCCTGATGGCAAGTTAGCACTTTGCATTGTAGCTCTGCTACCAGTGATGTGTGTGTGTGTGTGTGTGTGTGTGTGTGAATGGGTGAATGAGAAACAGTGTAAAGCACTTTGTAGAACCGCTACGGTTAAAATGTGATATATAAGTGCCGACCATTCACAATTTACCAGTAGGCGTTCCGACTACCGGTTGCTATAGTAACAATTATCAGTGGGTGGCACGAAAAAAAAGTTTTTCTAGCTGCTAAAATGAAACATTCTGGAGGGAGAGCGTTTGTATATATGCATTATATACTACAAGATGAAAGAGAAGCAGTGTGCACTCTTTGCCATTGTGACCAAAGACTGTCTGCAAGCGCTGGACTGTCTGGGTCCATGAACCAATTCGGACTCACAGGCAGCACGGTGGATCACGGTTCACATGCACGCTACCCTATTCGCGTCCGTTAGTAGTCGCTGCACCAAGTTGCTCATGCATAAAATGAAGCTTTTCTTAACCGGTCACTGGACAGGTCTAGTTGCCAACGGTCGCTGTCGCTCATATCGCCAGAAGTCGTCAGCTCTCACTGGAAATTAACGGTCTCTGTCCGCTTTGTCATTGTATGCCATTGCCTCGTCCACATGCATACGGAAACTTTTTTAAAAACATTTTCAAAAAATATCCTTCGTTATGGATGGGGCCTTGAATATTCGGATTGAAACTTTCTTTCCTCAGCTATTTTATACGGGCAGCAGGTTCTGCTCCAATTTCATCCATCCTTAACTTATTAAATCATTACCTCATGAATAAAATCCATGACATTAAAGGAAGCAATCTGGACTTAAACTCATCTCCCTCTGGTAAAACATGAAATTTAACCCTTAAACTCTTTAATGATGAGAAGCAAATCTGTCCAATAGATAATAAATAGTTAATATGGCTACTCAGAGGACTGATGAAATCATACCTGATCTTTCTGCTAGTGGATTATCAGCAGATGAGTGTGTGTGTGTGTGTGTGTGTGTGTGTGTGTGTGTGTGTGTGTCATTATTAGCTTCCAGGATTCTCTCGCTCTGCCTTTCACATAGTTAACATGCTGCACACGCTACGACACTGTATGGATCCACACTCCTGCCCGTGTCCTTCAGGACTTTTTGAACTTTCCAAACAGACTCGAGGAATCACTTTTTCCTCCTCACTCGGTAAGAACTTCTGCAGAGACACACCAGAGTCATGAACATTTACTCCTGGTACATATCCTCTGATCTCGGAGAGAAACAGCTCTGCCAGTCTCTCCAGTTAGTCCCCAGTGGGTTCTCCAGCCAACTGGTTTTTAATGAGATTACGTCAATACACTGAAGAACAAAGGAAAAGCTCGCTATATTACCGCAGGTATCAGTAGAAAAACCTGTGGAATGCTAGACCAAGTTAGCTAGCTATATTAGTGAATAATAAGGAGTTAATATTACTGAAAACACCAATCCAACCACCTTTAAAAAGCTGGGATGTGTAGTATAATAGTAAATATTAGCAAGTGAATCTTTCTGCAGGTGTCAATACAGGCACCTTTAGACTGACAGATGAAGTGAGCTAGCATATATTAAGGAATGCTAGCTAGCTAATGTTACTGCAGTCATCAAGACAGAAACTTGTAGAATGCTAGACCAGGTTAGCTAGCTATATCATCTGGTTAACTTTACTGTAGGGATCAATACAGGGACATTTATAATGCTAGCAGGTTCACTAGCTACGTTAGTAAATGCTAGCAAGCTTATGTTCATGCAGGTATCAATACAGGTACGTTTATAATGCTAAACCAGGGACTTGTAGAATGCTAAAATATCTATGCAGCTATATTAGTGAATGCTAAGATCTATTTGGGCTAAATTACATAGATAACTAGCATTCTTTATATTAGATAATGTTTCTTAATACCTAGCTACAATAAATTCACTAGCTATCATTCATTACTCTAGGTAACATTGCTGGCTAGCTATATAACATAAATTTGGGCTAAACTGAGGTAGGTAGCATTGCTTATTTACTTAATGCTACTAAATATCTACTAAGATATTGTACGTTTAAGCTAAATTACATTAGCTAGCGTTCCTTATTCTATCAGTGTAATTCTATAAATTACCCTAGTTGCTAGCTGGCTAGCCAACATACATAAGGTCAGCTTGTTTTCCTTGCTAGCTTAGAAGATTTCCAGGATCTTGTTAGACTTTTTTTTTTTTTTTTTGTTAGTGCAGGAAGCAAAAGACACAGCTTAATCAATTACTCATCACATTTATTATTTTATCAGCATCATTTTTTATCGCTTCTAAATTTAAATGCTATGTTAAATTTAGAGCTTCAGACTAAACAAAGAAGAGCGCTTTGGATCACTGACCTGCTAATTTCCCAGCCCTGCTTTCATTGGAGAACTATACAGGTCCGCAGTGTGGTCGCGCCACATGATTGTGTTTATTGGCCTGGTGTTTATTTGTTTGTTTTGACGACTTTACGCTCCTTATTTGTTTGATATGGGCAGCAAGTTCTGTTCCGGAAATAAATAAATAAATAAATAAATATAAAAAAAAAAACCACACCAAGTTTCTCCCCCTGGCCAGATGTTGCATTTATTAATGCGCGAGATGAAATATTCACATCAGAGAGCTGCTCAGACCGTCCCCAGATGTGTGCTGTCAGTTCTGATGAAGCGGAACATGGGAAGATAATCACGATGGAGAAGCTTTGCTCCGGGGCTGCTTTTCCAACTTCTATTCTTCTCTCTTTCCTTCTTGCCATCGTTCCTTTTTGTTGTCAGCGCCTTTCATCCAGACCGTCCAGTTTATCCGAGATCTGCAGACGATTTCACCACTTCGTCTTGTCCTTCTGCGCCAGAAAATCTCTTAGAACGGTCGCTTTAAAATCGGCAATAAACCTCAGGGTGGGGAAGGAGGGGGGAGGGGGGGGGTGTTGGGTGAGTGGAAATTACAGATGGAGGGCATGGTAGAACATTAGCAACCCCATTTTCCTTCAGCGTGACAGACATCAATCATTTTGTAATTGACGTTTTGATGTCACCTAATTTCAGCTCAAAATGACCTGAACATCATCTTCTGTAACAGATTCTTAACATATATATATATATATATATTTTCCACAGGTATCTGTGACGCACGTCGCTACATGGTCACTACAGGTGGAAAGACATAAATTGCAATGGAAAAGTGTTTAGTTCAGCATTTATGCTTTTGTCCACTTACAACCACTGTATTATCTGAAACGTCGCAACTTTGAAGAAGCTCCGCCCACTTCACAATCACATCATATTATACTGTATATTAGTGAAAAGCTTGTTTCCTGATATATACCATATATATATATGTCAATTTCCTTTATAAAACTTGCAAAGTAAACTGATGAGAGTGTCTCATGTAGTCGGGACTCGACTACATATCCAAGCAGCCATTGCGCACCACGTGGGAGCAGTTAATCAGCCCTAAAGTTTAAGTTACGTTTTGCACATCTCACGTTGTCTTGAGTTTTGTATTTCTTTGCTTTCGTCTCGTTCTCTCATTTATGCTTCTCTGTACGCCTCGTTTTCATAGTTCAAGTTTCTGGCATTGTTAGTGTATATGTGTACACACCGTGTATATTTGCTTTTCTTTATTCAAATTTATCCGGCACTCGTATCCGCCTCCTCGTGATTTCGGTGACAGACTGAAAAGACATTAAACCACACGTATTTGTAAACCCATTCTAGACGTTCTAGATGCAGTCCTGAGATTAAAACATTTCATTTTAATTGAAACTTTGCTCCTGACATTTTGGGAATAAATCTATATATATATATAGTTCCAAAAAAACAACAACAACAACAAAAAATTGTGAGCGTATCAATAAACTGACAAAGATCAAATACGAAGTATGAAGTACTACAAAGTTTTTTCTACTTTATCCTTATTATAATTCATTTGAGAACCCGACTGGAAATTAGTTTCAATCCTTAAACTCGTAGAAAACCTTCTTCACAACATGCTGTGAGATTTAGCGGTGCAGCGGGATTTAGCCCATTGTTTCATTACTACCTAAAGAGGGCGATGCAGCGGCGCTTTAATCCTTCAAACCGTCCAACTCTCTCACGTCCTCCTCTGTACAGTCTACTCAAACGTTCATGTTAATACCGTCATCAACGCCATCGCGCTCATTGTCTCGTAGATCGCTAACTAGCGGAGACGACGCTCTGTCGTTGCATTCTGGGACAGCTGAGTGAGTTCGGCATTTGCACCAATGTCTCCTCTAGTTCCACGCTGAAAGACGCTTGAACTTTTTTGGTGTTTTAGGAGCTAACAGTGAAACGTGATCGTTATCTTTTATATCTGAGATCGTGGATTGCTTTTCTTTCTCCTATTAAACATCATTGTAACTGAGCTAGCAATGACAGTTAGATCCCAGCAACAAATTAGCACCAGGATAGTTAAACACATGATAAATCATTTCATATCAACATATTTAACGTGTTTCCGGGTGGACTTTTCCTTTAATGTTAGATAGAGGATTGGGATCAACATTTCTCGCTTTGGCTTTATATAAAATCCTATTTCTTTTCTTTCTCCTACAAATTTATCATTATCATCCGATTACTCTGTTATGGAAGACTCTAGCTGTTCGTTTCCAAACTTTGCTCGACTGTGCAGGAAAGTTGGAACGCAGCAGAGCCGAGGAGCGAATACGACATCAAGAGACTGATGGAGTGTGAAGCATCTCTGTGGTGTACTTTTGGAGCTTGAATCCATCATCATGGGCGGCTCAACTCGCTCCGTATCACGAATGGAAAGAACACCCATGGAGCCGAATCACGCAAAAGTTGTCTCTAAATCAAAAGGCATTAAAGACGCTCTTGGGCCATTGCATCTTCTAGAAGTAGTGCATGCCGTTTGTCTTTTTTTTTCTTTCTTCAATCTTTTTAATTCAGCTGTGACTCCAAACGTCGTTCATCCGTCCTGAGAAAGCATTACCAGTAGGGGATTTATTTATTTATTTATTTATTTATTTTATTTATTTATTTTTTTTTTTTGTAGGACAGAAGATAAAGTCGGACTGAAACTCAAACTTGTGAAATTAGAATCGAGTCTAATCTATTAAAATAGAATAGAGAAGAAGGTCTGAGATTGATAGGTACAATATTAGATAGATAAATACAAAAATTAGTTTCTGAAATAATACTTGTTTGAATTTTATCATGTCCTTCGCAGGGAAATGTGAAATTGTTATTATTTGGTGTTCTGGGAAACATCTTACGTCGCTTCAGAAGGGCGGTACTCGAGGAAAATCTTTAAACGAAGTAATAGCAGTTTGCACTAATCATCCTGTTTAAAAGTTTACACCCCCCTGGCTCTTAATGCATCGCGTGAGCATCGGTGAACGTTTGCACCTTTTGTAATGGGGTCGAATATGCAGAAGACGCTGGAAAAGTAAAGAATGTGCAGGACCTGGAGGATGTTTCTGAAAAACAGCGGGCAGTTTAACTGCTCAGGACGAACGAGCGACTCGTGAAGAACTCTCACAGAACATAAAAACAGTCGTGGATCATCCAGGCGTACATATAATCCACTACGTTATATGTATGCTGTTTTGTACAAGTCTTCTGTTCATCCAATCAAATGCTCGCTACAGAGTTTATCCCTACCCTCAATAACCCCCCACCCCCCAGACCAGCGTGTCTTTGCCATATGGAATCACTCGAGCTCTTTCAAGGGAACGTTAAGGTTAAAAGGACGGAGCTAGCTTAAAGGGAAAGGCTAAACCTAAGGCTAATCATGAATACAGGTAATGCTAGTGTTTGGTGTAGCTGAAGCTATGGGTGTAGCAGTGAGTGACAGTGATATTCTCTTCTGTCACAAGGAGGTAATTAATACACTCTTATCTCACTCTTGTGTTTCTGCATCACAGACAATGGCGGAGTGATAGAGGCTTTCAGACATTTAATCTCTCTCTCTCTCTCTGTTCATTGTACATCTCACTCTAACACTCATCAGCCTGTATCTTTGTCCTCATCACTCTCTCTGTCTCTTTTTTTCTCTTTATCCGTCGGTGCGAATGCCATATCTCTCACACTCACCCTTCATTTTTTTTTCTTCTCCCCATGTATAATGTCTGCATGACCCAGTATGTATTTTTCACACTCTCTCTCGCTCTCTCTCACCTCTTTCCTCCATCTACAACCTTCCGTGTCTCACTTCTCGTTTTTTAAGCTCAGACGTATCGTCTCCATTACTGAAATCTGCTATCTGTAGCTCTTTCGCAGCCATAAATGTGTCTCTGGTGTCCCATCTTTTACACTTCTGATATGGCTTCTGAATTTCACTAGCACATGGAAATGTAGCCTGAGTACTGATATCCATAACCCTTTAGCATTTTCTCTCTCTCTCTCTCTCTCTCGGTCTCCAAAAAAAAAAAAAAAAAAAAAGAAGGAGCTCCAGACTATTCTGTAATGGTTTGAGTAAGAAAGATGGCTTTGCGAGCTACGTCAACCAAAAAGTGCAAGCAGTTCATAAAAGACATCAAATAAATCATATGAATTGTAGCGATTTTGAAGTGTATGCTACTCAAGAAACACTCGCGTTTTTTTTACATTTCATTACAGAATATACAACAGTTAGTACTGCTCCACTCATCTGATTGGTCGAGCAGAGCTCCAAGAGTGCTCATGTTTATATAACCGCACAGGGACGCTTCAGCGTGTGTGTATCACTCTGCTCGTCTGTGTACGCCACCTACTGTACAATTCCATTTCCTAGTTCGGAACGGTTCCGACGGTAGTGTTAGGGACATCGTCAGCGGACATGGCAAACCAATTTCCCCGGAAGCGTCTTTAACGAGGATTTACAACCCCGATTCCCAAAAAAGTTGGGACGTTGTGTAAAATGGAAATAAAAACACAATGCAACGGTTTGCAAATCTCGTAAACCCGTATGTTATTCACAACAGAACATAGAAAACAGATCAAAGGTTTAAACTGAGGAAATGTGCCGTTTTAAGGGGGAACAAGAATGTCATTTTGAATTTGATGGCTGCAACACGTCTCAAAAAAGTTGGGACGGGGGCTAACAAAAGGCTGGAAAAGTAAGGGTTAGTGAAAAGAAACCGCTGGAGGTTAATTGGGAACAGGTCAGTAAGACGATTGGGTATAAAAAGAGGATCTTAGAGAGGCGGAGTCTTTCAGAAGTAAAGATGGGCGAGAGGTTCACCAATCTGCGAAAAACTGCGTCTATAATTTGTGGAAGGATTTCAGAATAATGTTCCTCAATGTAAAGTTGCGGAGACTTTATTGTGAATATCTCGTCATCTACAGTACATAATATCATCAAATATTCTGAGAATCTGGAGAAATCTCTGCGTAAGGGACGAGGGTGAAAATCAGTACTGCGTGCCCGTGATCTTCGGGTCCTCAGGTGGCAGTGCATTAAAAACAGGCCTGATTCTGTGATGGAAATCACTGCATGGGTTGAGAAACACCTCCAGAACTCATCGTCTGTGAACACAGTTCCCCGTGCCATCCACAAACGCTGGTTAAAGCTCCATCATGCAAAGAAGAAGCCGTACGTGAACATGATCCAAAAACGCCGCCGTCTTCTCCGGGCCAAAGCTCATTTAAAATGGACCGAGGCGACGTGGAAAACTGTCCTGTGGTCAGACGAATCGAAATGTGAAGTTCTTTTTGGAAACCATGGACGCCACGTCCTCTAAACTAAAGAGGACTAAAGAGGAGAGGGACCGTCCGGCTTTTCATCAGCGCTCGGTTCAAAAACCTGCATCTCTGATGGTGACCAATCTGATTCTGACCGATCAGATTTGAGAATTGCACTGTGGTCATACTGTAGATAGTAGAGGCATGAACTAATGAGGTGAAAGAAGGTGACTGGACAGAAAACATGAGGTGTTAATTACAACAACAAAAAAAAGAAACCGATTACACTTGGGGGTAATTATCACCTTAAGGATTCATCATTCTTGGGTTGAGTTGGGTTTAATATGACACACACAAACACACACACACACACACACACACACACACACACACACACGCATAAACTCTAAACTAACACTAGCTTTTATCTGAGCTTTCCTAAATCAGAGTCGCTCCACTGTCACTGGTTTTGCTTGAATTCACATTTTATATGAATAAATGGGAGATATTCACTGTTTTTATTTCCTCAGCATATCCACATCTATTGAAATATGGTGCAAAACATTGTCAAGGACTGAACACAGCTTTTATAAGAGCATTAGTCATTCGAAATGGCTTTAAAGCCAACAGGAAACTCTGCACTTTCTGTCAGTTGGGGACACAACAGCAATGCACGATCAGCAGAGCTCCAGCACGAGGAGTCAGCAGTGACGGAGCCGGGGTAAACAAACAACTGACGTGCTGCGCAGTTTTGACTTCTATTACCGTGTTCATACTGTATTTGTGATTATTGCATTTTCATAAAGAAAGATACGGCAAAGTCGGTTCAAAGTAAGTTTTCTTACACGTTCTCGGGAAGACAGTCTCAGATGAATGAGTTATTTATAACAGCCTGCTTTTCCTCTGTCATGAGCTGACATTTCCCTCTCGATGACGACTGCTGAGTGTCTCTGAATCTTACGTTTATTGCGTTCTGAGATGCTTTTCTGCTCACCACGGTTGTAAAGATTGGCTATTTCAATGACCATAGCCTTCCTGTCAGCTCATAGCCTTCCTGTCTTGACCTCTGGCATCAGCAAGGTGTTTCCACCCACACAACTTCCTCTCAGTGGATGCTTTCCTGCACCGTTCTGTGTAAACCCTAGAGACTGTTGTGCATGAAAATCCCAGGACATCAGCAGCTTGTGACGTACTCGCCAACAGACATGCGCCATGCCTCAGTGGTCTGAGTCTCTTCCCCTCATTCTGATGTTTGATGTAAAGAACTTGACCTGTGTCTGCACGATTGTATACGTTGCGCTGCTGCCACATGATTGGCTGATTGGATCATTAGAACACTCGAGGTTGCGTACTACGGTGAATAACTCTCCTCCGGCTCGTGCCTGGGACCAAATCACAGCCGTGATGTTATTTACAACCCTAATTCCGAAAAAGTTGGGACAGTTGAAAATGTAAAAAGAAAAAAAAAAGAAGAGAAAATTCACCCGGTACTATATTGGAAACACATTAGTAACACATTATTTGATGTTTTACTTTGTGAATTTAATGTATTTTTGAAAATATGCACTCATTTCAAATGTGATGACTGCAACACACTCCAAAAAAAGTTGGGACCGTAAACAGTTTACGGCTGTGTAACATCACATTTTCTTTTAATAACACTTTGAAGACACCGGTTGGTTAAGTTTAGCAAGGGGAATTTTCCCCCATTCATCCATTATGCATTTCTTCAGCTGCGCAAGTGTACGTGGCCTTTGTTTTGCCTTATTTTGCACTTCATAACGTGCCACACGTTGTCAATGGGAGACAGGTCAGGACTGCAGACAGGACATGCTAGCGCCCGCACTCTCTGTTTACGAAACCATGCGCTTGTAATCCCGGCAGAATGTGGGTTTGGCGTTGTCCTGCTCTGGATGGCAGCGTATGTTGCTCCAAAATGTGTACATATCTTTCTGCATTAATGATGCCCTCACAGATGTGTGAGTTACCCATGCCATGTGCACTGACACGCCCCCATACCATGACAGACGTTGGATTTTGGACCTGACACTGATAACAGCTTGGATGGACCTTTTCCTCTTTGGCCCGGAGAACACGACGGCTGTTTTGTCCAAAAACTATTTGAAACGTCGACTCGTCGGACCACAAAACACGACTCCACTGTACTACTGTCCATCTCAGATGACACCGAGCCCAGAGAAGTGGGCGGAGCTTCTGGACAGCGTTGATGTACGGCTTCTGCTTTGCATAGTAAAGATTTAACTTGCATCTGTGGATGCAGCGGCGAATGGTGTCGACTGACAAAGGTATTCCCGAGCCCATGTCAGGATCTCCATTACAGACTCACGACGGTTTTTAACACGGTGACGTCTGAGAGATCGGACATCACGCGCGTTCAGAAGCGGTTTTCAGCCTCACCCTTTACGCACCGAGATTTGACCGGATTCCTTGAATCTTTTAATTATATTCTGCACTGTAGAAGGTAAAACGCCCAAATATCCTACCGATTTGTCTTTGGGGAATGTTCTTCTCAAAGTGTCGGATTATTCACTGACTCATCTGTCGGCAGATCGCCGAGCCTCGACCCGTCCTCGCTCTTGAAGGACTAGGCCTTTTTTGAAAGCTCCTTATACGCTATGATTACACGGTTGCCTCACCTGTTTCACATCTCCTTCTTATTTCAACCTGTCACATCGCTATTAGTCCTTTTTGCCCCGCCCC